>NW_005871073.1:0-8508 GCF_000147115.1 Myotis lucifugus
CGTGCAGTCCCAGCTTGGAGGGCAGGGCCCTCCCAGCACAATTATAGCCAACAGCTGTAGTTGTAAGCTTGAACCTATGGTCTGAACATGTGGCCCCACGTGCCTGAGTGATGTAGGCTTGATAGAGTTCAGGTGCATGTAGTTGAGTATGATTGAAACCCAGGAGAATGTTGTAAACATCTTGGACACGCCCTTACTTTACCTCATAGCATCTGCTATAAAATAAAGGCATGGCTGTGGGCGTGGTCACTGTCTCTCAGAGAAGCAGCATCCCACTGAGACCTGGATTTCATTCTCTTGTCTGTCTTTTCTAAGCCTTTCAGCCGCCCCCACTCAGGTTTACCCCTGGCCGTGCTGGCGCGGCACACTTTAGAAAGATATGCCTCCATGCTCCCAGGGCGGGTTCCTGCCTCAAACCCCGCCCTTATAGGAAACAGCTCCGGGAACTAGCGCGGGGGAGGGTGCAGCCATTGCCAAGACAACCCCTGCAGGACTGACTTCCTTCTGCTTGGTTGTGGCGGTTGTGGTCATGATGAACACCACCCATGGTTTTTATATAAGTAGATGTGTAGTTGAGATCCAGTCTATTTTCCTTATTTCCTAATCTAAGCAAGAGACTGGAAATAATATTAAGTCCCAAGGACAAGGAAAGCACCATTTTAGCAATCCTGATAGTTTATGTTATTCAAGCATTGCAACATGTCTATAAAGTAAATTTTATCATTTCAAAAAAATTTGTGAGGAAATAGAGGTACAGAGAAATCACATACCTGAATAGGTAAATCAGGCCCTTTAACCAAAATATGTGACTTTAAAATTGAACACCATACAACCCTGACCTCCTCTTCTCACAATATGCATTTTTAAGACTAGATGTGCTTTGTACTTTGAAGAGTACTTTACATTCTTTTCTTCACTTATTTTGCCACTTAAGAAAGCATCCATATCCTCCAGTGATATTTTTATTTCTAGAAAGTATATTTATTTTAATGAAGAACCGAGACAGTGAATGCATCTACATTGTAGTAAAGGAATTCAGGTGAACTAATATTTATATGGTTGCTTTTAAACACTTCCAAAGAGCATCTCATTTTTCATTTTATCTAACTCTCATATTAATCTTATAAAATAGGCCTAGCACATTTAACTCAGCTTGTATGAGTGGGATTCAGGAAAACAAGATATAATATAATAAATAGACTAGACCTGTGGTCGGCAAACTGCGGCTCGCGAGCCACATGCGGCTTTTTGGCCCCTTGAGTGTGGCTCTTCCTAAGCCTTAGGAGTACCCTAATTAAGTTAATGACAATGTACCTACCTATATAATTTAAGTTTAAAAAATTTGGCTCTCAAAGAAATTTCAATCGCTGTACTGTTGATATTTGGCTCTGTTGACTAATGAGTTTGCTGACCACTGGACTAGACTAATTGGGGTCAATATAATTCAGACTTCAGGAGAATCAAAGTTCCTCATCCGTATTCATCTGGTCCTTACATGCATTAACTTGTATGAATGGACTAGAGGTTACAGGTGTTCTTCCTAAGGAAGACCATGCTGAGCAATAAAACACTTTTTCCTTTTTTTTTTTTTTTTTTTTTCCTACACAGGCAGGTACCTTGGGATATCCTAATAGTAGCCTTCTCCTCATTCTTAGTTGTAGGATTATTCTGTACATTTGTCTGGATTTTTTAAAAAAGCAGAAGTAAAAAAGGAATTATGCATGCAAAAGATTTGTTGGGGGATATACTACAGAAAAATGGGGAGGGAGCTGGAAAAATCATAAGTCTGCAAGATATTTGGCCCTGTGAAGGGGAGCGGAAAGGCAGGAAGGTGGAAAGTCCTAGATTGCAACACAGCTCTAAGAATGTTTAGACACAACTAAAATAGTAGTTGTAGAGTCAAAGTTTTCAATTTTTTGAGTCCCGTATCTCCTGGCAATGAATCTGCCTTAGTTTTTTGGTATCCTGTTTCGTCATTTGCCAGGAGCAAATTGTAAAGCATGGCCTTGGTATAAATAAGGAGTGTATTTCTGAGCACTGCAGATTGCACCAGCAATCACTTATGCTCCCTGCACTAGGGAATCTGAGAGGTAGATGCCATGGTTGTCTCACTGAGGACACCCTATTAATTAGAAGTCACCCTATTTTCCTTGCTTACTTGTAGTAGAGAGGTTTTGGGAATCAAACTGATAGGTGAGTCAATCCTAGTTGCCAATTTACTATCTTTGTGTCTTTGAGCAATTACCTAACCATCCTATGCCAGTTGGCAACAACTTGGAGAGGGTACTTTTGCTTCCATCTCTACATCTTCAAGTGTGTGTAATAAACTTATCCCATAGGGTTGTGACAATCAAAGAGACAATATGTATTAGGGACTTAACCCTTATCAGCTAAGTAAATAAATAGCTATTATTATTATTATTATTATTATTACAATAGAAGCTCTCATAACCAACTCCCACTGTCCTCCATTTACTGTTGCCCTTGCATGCTGGATATTTGAGAATATTAGATTTCTCTCTAAAACACCCATTCTGCTGCCACAAGCCTGGCAATAAGAAAAACTTTTTTTTTTATTTCCCAAATATTCTCATGGCATGTAATTGGATAATCTAATTAAAGTTAGTGTAAATTTGTTTATTATTTCTTAGAACAAAATCCTGTTTTATAAAAGAAATTGATGTTTTGGAAGGTACCTAAAAGATGTCTTTAAAATTGATTTTGAATTCGATATGAGCAAGAACAGTGAAAAGATTTGAGACAAATAATGAAAAGCCAAAATTCTGAATGCTTCATAATTTCTTACTTTAGCATACTAAACTAAAAATCATAACATTATGTTCTAATTTTCTTTGTGGGACATAACTTGAAGAAATTAAAACCAGGTGACCCATCCTCTACAAATGCCTTTCCCCCCAATAATGAATGTACCCTAAGAAGTTTTTAGTTAAAATGAAATATTTAATGTATGTATATACTATTTATCCTAGTTTCATGATTTTCTGCTTTACCTGACTTCTATCAGAAGTAATACTTTTATGATCTTGTGTAAGAGGGCTTCTATTCTATTACAGTTAGTTTTAGTAGTGCCATTTAAAAAACAGTATTAATAAGACTGTTAATACTTATTATTAACAGACTGCCTCCCTCAGGTGGTTAAGATTAATTGAGATTGCTTATGGAAAAGCACTAAGTACAATATCTAGGGCAGAGAATATGAAAATATGTATGAACCTTGACCCTTCCTCTCATTTTTCTTTTGCTCTTCCTTTTTCTTTATATATGTTCAATGCCTCTTTACTTCATCATACCTTTCCTCCTTTCCAATACTTTTATACTGTTATAGACAGGAAACATTAATTTCAAAAGTTTAGTTTCTACTTTAACATATTTTCCTATCAGAATAGTTGCAATCAGAAGGAAGTACTGATTGAATTAAGTCAGAAATGTGGTTTCCCATTTAAATAGAATATCACATAAAAGCACAGCCACTCATTCATTTCTTAATGGTGATTCATTAATATAAAAATCATCTAGGGAACTTTAGGTATTTCTTGATGGACTTAGGGGAGAGGAGTGAATAACACCAAATCGACTCATTCTTTTTTTTTTTCCTTTTAAAGTTATATAATTTTTAAAGAAGAACTTATCCTCGTAAATTCAATTTTCTAGCCTAAAGTATGGTTTTTAAGAACGTGCTCAAAAATAATAAGATAAGATCATTTTAAAAATCAAGATTTGCAGCACATTCTAGGTACAATTTACTATCTAGTTTTCTTTTTTTTTTTAAAAAAAAAAATAGGTCCTTTAATAATCTTGTGACATAAATGGGTAAGGTGAGACTGACCCTTAATAAATTAATCCTAATTTTTATTAAAGCATTTTGTAAATGTCTTGTTAGAATTAAGGTATTTAGAAAAAACTAAAAAAAAAAAAGATAAATTATAAAATAAAAGTCAGTTTATTTGCCACATAAGTGAAATTTATTTTGTCATACATTGCTTTGGATGTCATCACAGATAATAGTCGTAATGCACACAAAAGAGGCCTTTGCTGAAACTTAATAGAATTCATTATGTTAAATATATTAATGTTTTATGTGATAGCAGTATAATATGAATTTTATGAATGACTAAAATGTATATATCTGGTTTACTTGATTGCATTTAAAACATTTCTTATGGTGGTGACTTTCGTTCTTTTGAGGAGAAATTCCTGAACAATGATATTATCCAACGAAGTGAGTGGCCATCACTTTTAACTTCCAATGTGTAGGGTTTATATTGCATTATGCCATTAAAAAGCCATTTCCTCTCTTTGATTCTGTGCCTCCCAATAGGAAGATATTAGGATATTTGTCTACCTGGCAATATTCTCAGCCACTATTTGTCAATCTGACTGCACAATTATAGCAGAAAATGACTGGAAAGGAATAATGAAGAATAGACCACTAAAAAAGTAACTATGTATGCTACAGAAGGGTTAGTTAATGTGTTCACTTTTCTATACTGTTTGCTCACTTATGTATTTCTTTCACATAGTGAAATTTCTTAAAGAAAACCACATAAATATTTTCTTCACCCATATGCATGATTGTGTTATGAAGGGCAGCTTGCATCTCTACTTGTGACAGGGAAGTAAAATAAGAATGTAAAAGAAACTTTTAAATGTAGAATTTCTTTGATTTAAAATTTTACCTTCTATTGAAAATCTTCATGGATAGAAGGATGCTTAGATAAATGGAAAAGAGGTGAAATGAGTCAACTTGGATATGCCTTTTAAAACTTTTTCATATGATTTTATTATTTTAACTGCTGATGTCTCATACCCTAAGGTCATGGAAAGAAAAACATTTATGATGATAACTAAGGCTCATACTGCTAGTCATAGGAAATATTTCAGAGTCATAAACACCACTGAACAAAACAGTACAATAGTTTAGCGTGGATTTTCCAAAAAGAAACAGTTGTAGCCAAGATAATAACATGCCAAAATCTATCCTTTAAAAATATCAATTATAGTATTTAATTTTCAAATAGGAGAATTAAAATGTAAACATAACAAACAACAGAAAAGTTTTTACATGCAAATATTCCCCCATGATGAAGGATTTAATTTATCTACACTAATAAAAGACAAAGATGCTAATTGACTGTACCTTCCCTACGCTCATCAGCCAATCAGATTATGCAAATTAACCCAACAAAGATGACCATTAAATTTGCATACTGCAGGCAGATCCCGCTGCACACCCCGCCCGGGGCTGGCAGCAGCACAATCCCCAGGCAACGGCCGCCCCAGTGTGGGATCCGGGCCTGCCGTGTGCGGGTCGGGGCCGGCGGGGCAGGTGTGGAGGGCAGCAGCACGATCTGATTCGCTGCCTGACCCAGCACAGGATCCGGGCCTGCTATGTGCGGGGTGGGGCGGGCGGGGCAGGCAGCAGCACGATCCGATCCGCCGCCCGACCCAGCGTGGGATCCGGGCCTGCCATCTGCGACGAGGAGAGAGGGGGCAGGCACTGTGGGGTCCGGCGTGCCATCTGCCACCAGGGGAGCGGGCCTAAACCAGTAGGTGGATATCTCCCGAGGGGTCCCAGACTGAGAGGGCACAGGTTGGGCTGAGTGACCCCACCCCCCGCCAGTGCACAAATTTTTATGCACCGGGCTTCTGATTTTATATATATCTCTCTATATATATGCCTAAGTGACTGGATGTCTGGATGACTGGATGACTGGCAGGTAGCTATAACACACACTGACCACCAGGGGACAGACGCTCAACACAGGAGCTGCATCCTGGTGGTCAGTGTGCTCCCACAGCAGGAGCACTGCTCAGCTGACAGACGGGCACCAGACCCCCGGCTCATGGCTGGCAAGCGCAGCTGCAGCAGCGTGAACCTCTCCCATGGACACTGCCCAAGCAGCAGCAGCAGCAGGTGCAACTGGTCGGGATGGGCAGGAATGGCACGGCGCCCAGCCCAGGCTCAGGCTCTTCCCCGGCTTCCTGCCATTTTACGTACTACTTCGTGCTATGCAGGATCAACTTGGACAGCGGGCTGGAGTCTGACAAGCTGGAGGGTAAGGCCTAGCTGCAGCAGTTAAGAGGTCCACTCATCCCCGCAGGCCAGGCCGAGGGACCCCACTGGTGCACGAATCCATGCACTGGGCCTCTAGTATGAAATAAAATTGCCTATATGTTAATAAGAGCTTATGAATTTGATAAAGTAAATTACTGTTTCAAGGGAAATAAAAAATTACAAAAGCCAAATTAGTTATTTTGTCTTGATTCCAAGATTCCTCTGGAGATCACTGTCCCAGGCAGCCAGCAAGAAAAATAATTATGTTCTTCTTCTTAGGTTAGGGTGTGGTTACTTCTGGTCTTAAAACTTGCAAACTCAGCAGACAAGTCAACTGTACTTTGAAACCCAATATACAACAGTGGATTGGGGAAAAGATATGCATATAAAACTAGTTAAATTTGGAAAAGTGAGCCGAAACCGGTTTGGCTCAGTGGATAGAGCGTCGGCCTGCGGACTGAAAGGTCCCAGGTTCGATTCCAGTCAGGGGCATGTACCTGGGTTGCGGGCACATCCCCAGTAGGAGATGTGCAGGAGGCAGCTGATCGATGTTTCTCTCTCATCGATGTTTCTAACTCTCTATCTCTCTCCCTTCCTCTCTGTAAAAAATCAATAAAATATATTAAAAAAAAAAAGCTTAAAAAAAATTTGGAAAAGTGAGAAACGAAAAGCACTGAAATTGCAAGGGTGGAGAAAAGCATAGTATCTTGGAGGGAGGCATTGTGAGGGATCCTATCCTGGCAATAAGGAAATTCTTTGATGAGAAACTGAATGTCCTCTCAAGGAAGAACCTCAGCGTTCTCCTTTGCCTCCAACTTTGCCCTCTGGGAGTTCCTTGCTTTTTAGTCTCCATACTCACTTCTGTAGTGAGTGTTGAAAATCGAATTTACTTTTTTCTCTGATTCCTGCTGGTGCAACCTTGGATGTCCCAAGTTTCTTAGAGCTGAAACAATTAGACAGTTATTTTGGATGCCTTTTTATTTCCTTGGGAATACAATTTCCCTTAAAATAATGACATATTGCTCATATGTTTCTTAGTAGTCAGTTCCAGGTACTGGACACTGTACCCAAAATTCTCTCTTAGACATAAATTTTAGGCTTCTTTTTTTTTGACCCCATTTTCTCATGCTCTATATGGTAACCACCATGACATCATCTAAAATTTAGTCTTAAGTGGGAAGATAAACCCTTTATTTTACATTTGCCACATATCTAAATGGGTTTTAAGAAGCACTAAGGGATGTTGTTGTTTAGAACCTTTTTCAGCCTCATCTTATACTCTTTAGGGTCTAAAGTCAATTGTTTTCTCCAACCTGCTTATAGGTTTAGGCTTTGCTTTATCAATGAATAATTATTTCCCTGAACTCATCTCTATTTTGTAACACCATGCCAAAATCAGTAAAGAGTATCTGTACTTATGAAGAGTTGGCATTTTTCAACACTTTTCCCTAGAGCTATAGGTACATTGACCGACATTTATGTTTTTACAGGTGGAAATTTTATAAAATATATTACCATTGCATAAAATTGGTCTGCAGATCTTGCCTGTGATTTCTGATTTCTTTTTACTTGCTGTCTTGTTCTTAATAGTTATGACAACACCACATCATTCATATATATATTTCCATTAGCATTCTACTTTAGTCTCAAATTCTAGGACATGGTGGTAGGGGAACACATCCCTACCAGAAGTTCTTCAGAGATTCAATTTAATGGCCTTTCTGCCATCTTAAACATGTAATTTCAGAGTTATCATTATCAACACCATTTCAATAAGCTGGGTAGGATAAGAGTATGGGAGAATTATCATGGAAAATTTTCTGGGCCATACCTAAAAATGTCACATATTACTTATACTTGCATATTTAGAATATAATCTAGTTTCATGACCACACATACCTAAAAGGGAAGTTTGGAAATATAATTTGTGTGTATTTCCAAATGGTTTTATGGAAAGCTAGCAATTTCTGTAATACCTGTTTTATAAAGTAAAAGTAGACTTATAATAACTAAGTTAATAAAAGTTTTAGAGTTAGATATAGTATATATTATACAAGTGACATTATTAGATATTTAAGTACTGTTGTGTTTAATAATTATCATTATTATCTATATTATTGACTGTATATTTTTTTAAATATATTTTATTAATTTTTTACAAAGAGGAAGGGAGAGAGATAGAGAGTTAGAAACATCGATGGGAGAGAAACATCTACCAGCTGCCTCCTGCACATCTCCTACTGGGGATGTGCCCGCAACCCAGGTACATGCCCTTGACCGGAATCGAACCTGGGACCCTTCAGTCCGCAGGCTGACGCTCTATCCACTGAGCCAAACCGGTTTCGGCTATTGACTATATTTTAATACATCCAATTGAGGCTTTATGTACCAAGTAATGAATTCTACAATGTGTTCAAACATAGATTTTAAAT
>NW_005871073.1:9181-15611 GCF_000147115.1 Myotis lucifugus
TGATTCAGCTGATCCCCACAGGCCAGATCCAGCAGGAGGGCAGCCGATTCCCACAGGCCCAATCCCCGCAGCCCAATTAGGACAGGAGGGAGCCCGATCCTGTGCATTGAGCATCTGTCCCCTGGTGGTCAGTGTGCATCACAGTGACAAGTTGACCTGTTGTTCAGTCGCTTAGGCTTTTAAATATAGAGAGATGCATTGCTACATATGTGTTATTTATATTTACTGAGCATAAAACAAAATCAAAAGATTGAAACATTTCTAAAAAAATTCAAAGCCACAAAAATATTCACCTAATTTTTTGATGTTCCAAAGCAGAGTAAGAAATGAAGTTTATAAACAGTAACCAATATTTTAGTATTCTGTTCCCTTCACATTCATTGTTCATGCTTTAGTAAAGTGAAATTTTCTAATCAGAGTAAAGTGGCATGGAGAAGGTGTAGATAATATATTCGAATGAAAGTTTTTAAATGGATATGAATATAGTATTTATTAAGACATAATTCATTAAAAGAAGACTTGCATGGTTGTCTCACATTATTTCATTGATTTTTATTTCATGCATGACTCAAAGTGAGAAATGATTCTACAGGAAGTACTCTCATTTTTAATCTTTAATTTGATAATGGAGTCCTTTTTGTTTATTTGTTTGGTTTAGGACATTTTACATGTATAAGCATTATATGCTTCAGTAACTGAAACATTGAAATGGAAAATCAGAATTAGCACAATGGTAGCAATTTAAGACTTTCAGTATATAAACATTATTTTTTTTTAGTACTTTACTTTTCTTTTCAAATTTTGACTTTTTGAAAGAAAATAGGCCATTTTTTTAAATAAAAAATTTGAAGATCTGAACATGTCAACATCAAGTATATCGTTGGTAATGACATTACAGGATTTAAAATGGAATACAAGATTAAATTCTCCCATAGAATTTAAGAATCATTTGACAGGCTTACCAAAGTGTATATTCTTATTTTAGTAGATTGTTTAAAATACACACACCTTCTTACACATGTACAACTTCTATGCCAGTAGCAAGGTGCCTACCGATGAAAGGTAAAATAGATGACAATTTTCTGGTAATGCAACCCTAAATAAAAACTTAATTGTCTAGAGAATTGTCTCAATTTTCCACTTCACTTTGTGTGCGAGACTACATCTCAAATGACAGCCTTAGAAGGAAAACCTGTCACTGAGTTTGCAATGTGTATAAGATCAGACTGTAAAAATCCCACCTTATCAGATAAATCACAGACACAAAGCAACCATCCTTTAGAATTGCCCAACACCTAGCCCACTGTGTGCAAATACCCTTTGAGACAGCATGGAAGGGCCTGGAGAGTATTTGCTAAGCAAAATAAGCCAGTCAGAGAAAGACAAGTATCATATGATCTCACTCATCTGTGGAATCTAAAGAACAAAATAAACTGTTGAACAAAATAGATCCAGAGACATAGAAACATGGACCAGACTGAAATCTCAGAGGGAGCCAGGGGTGGGTAGGAAGAGATTAACCAAATAATTTTTATACATATATGTATAACC
Source organism: Myotis lucifugus (assembly GCF_000147115.1). NCBI lineage: Eukaryota > Metazoa > Chordata > Mammalia > Chiroptera > Vespertilionidae > Myotis > Myotis lucifugus. The sequence goes on from NW_005871073.1 coordinate 10,733, forward strand.
CATGGACACAGACAATAGTGTGGTGAAGGCCTGGGGTTGGGGGAGGGTACAGGGTACAGGGGCTCAATAGGGAAAAAAGGGAGACATCCGTAATACTTTCAACAATAGAGATAAATAAAAAAAGAATATTAATGAAAATAAAATATACTCTTGCCATACCAGTTTGAAAAGGAATAATTGCATACAACATATTGATTTTTCATAATCTAGTATTTTTCTTTCCCTTTACTAGACCATATAATAAGTATTTTTCTTTTTGTCTTAGGTTTCTTGAATAATTTAAATACAGACTAACTTAAAAAATCACATTTTAAAAGATGAATATATGTGAGAGAAAGAAAAAATTACATGTAGAAGAACCAATCTATAAGGTACTGATACCTAAGTTTTATTGATACTAACTACATTGTATTCCTGAGCTTCTGTCAATAAACTATAATAGTAAGGATTAATATATTTCTTGTGAGGATTTTAGTAATGAAAATAGATGACCACACAATCAAATAGAATTGGTTGGTATTATTTATGAAAGCAGTCATACTGACCATTTTACATAATGGAAACTATAAACTGGATGTTCAAATATTTCAAAATTGAAATTAATAGTAATTACAATGAAAACAATAGTAATATAATTATGGAGGAAATATGCATCATTTACATTAATTATCAGTAGAGACAGACTGTCTTTCTTGCTATTGCTGATTTTTATTGTTTTTAGTGTGCTAACCACACCAGTCATATTTAATATATACATGGATATTTAAAAACCATTATGCAACAATGAATCAAGAAAACAAATGACAATAAGCAGAAAGTTAATCAATTTACTTATCTCATACCTATCTGTTCAGCAGTATTTCTAATGAGCTGGTAGCTCTTTGATTGTGAGACACACCAAGAAAACTTAGTGTCTAATCTGCTTTTGTAGCTGCATTTTTTCTGTTTAAACCATTTCATAGCTCTAACTTTGGATAAGACATAATATAGTTGCTGTATTCTAATCACAAAAATGGTACATGTTCATTGTAGAAAATTATGAGCATTAAAGAAAACAAAGAAGTATCAGCTGCTATCCAAAGATAATCACTATAAACATTAGAATTATATATGCATAGAAACATATAAACACACACATTTTAAAAATAATGTTGATACTATGATGCATGACTGATTTGAAAGTATATATTGTTTTACACTTGAAAATATTTTTTTTCAAGGTAATACACATATATTCTAGTTAAGATAAAGCAAATCAGACTGGTTTTATCCTCCTATCTTAAACAACTAAAAAGCCTATAATATATGTGAAAAAATGATACTCAAAATATTTGCCATCAGGTGGTGATGAAGCACAGTGGTCCCTGAGAGATAAATAACAGACAAGGCCACAAGAGTGACACAATTTAATTCCTGGAGAAGGTTGGTTGCAGTGCAAAGTGCAGGAACCCAATCAGAGCCCAACAGTCTCCTTGAGTTGAGGAAATAAATCTGGATTCTACAAGAACCAAGGCCACTCAGATTTGAAGGTCAGAGTACCACATTGAATAGAACTACACAGGTGAGAGAATGCTGGAGATCTGCTGAGGCTTTTTCTTGAATACTTAGTTGAGTACCAATCAGCTGATGCACACGGGGGAAAAAAAAGATCCAAGACTAAGGAAAGAAGGGCTTGAAATGATTACAGGAAACAGTGGCTGCAGTGCTATTCTATTCTAGGGCTAGAAATAGTGCACATTGCCTCCAGCCAAACTGGAATACCTCACATTTCATGGGAAATTGCTGAGGCTGACCTACTGACCCTGAGAGATGGATGAATGGATTACTCCAACACAACATTTGCTGTGAAAGAGAGGGCTAAGGGACTGTCTGGCTAAAGGAACCAGACAACCTCGATTGCCTGCCTCGTTAGGCTTTTATTGTAGCAGCAGTTTGAGATAAAGTTTATCTTTTAAATACAATCAGTAGGGTAAGTAATATTGGGAGGACACATGTGTTTGTAGTGTCCTTTAAGCAAAGACACCCAAAGATTAAGCATAAGGGTTCCAGTAAACACCTGGGGGTCTGCACATGCACAGACCTTTTTGGAAAGTCAAGGAAGAATTAGGGGTGCCGCCTTCGGCACTCCACTAAGTCGGAATTCAGATAAACAAGGTGGTGGTCTTCCGCACACTTCCCTTTTCTTGGAATGTCCCCCTTACAAACTTTCCAACCAAGTCTCATGCTTCCCCACAGAAAATTGGTTTACAGTACCTCAAAAGTTGGCAAAAAATGAGCCCTATATTTTTTAGTATAACTAAAATATTTAGAAAGGAAGTCTTAAAAGGAACAAATTATTTTCAAGATATAATCACATCCTCAAACAAAGCAGAGGATATAGAATACAAAAATATTCAGGACACAAAATAAAACTTACAATGATTGGCATCTAATAAATTAACAACTAAGAAGAAAATGCTTAATGAGGAGAAAAATAAATCAAAACTGTCCCAGAATTGATACTGATACTATCAGTAGATAAAAATGTTAAGTTTATTATGACTCTAAAACTTGTGGTCAAAGCCTAGAGGAAAGTTAACACGTAATAGGTAGAGACAGGGAATATATATACAACATGCCCAAATGAAAATTTTAGAGGTGAAAATGTTAATGTCTGAGATGAAAATTATAGATGGCACTATTAACAGATTGGACATTGCAGAATAAAAGATTAGTGCACATGAAGACATAGCAATAGAAACTATTCAAAATGAAGCACACAGATAAAAATATTTCAGAAAAATAACAACCAATGAACTGCAGAGCAATTTCAAAAGGCCAAATAAATGTATGATTCTAATCCCTAAAGGAGAGGAAAGGGGAAACTAAAAATATTGAGGAAATAATGGTTGAAGACATTTTATATTGGATGGAAATCAGAACACCATATCCAAGAAGTTAAACAAACAAGGCGATAGAAATAAGGGGAAACAACATACAAAAACATACATTATATTCACATTTCTTAAAACAAGTAGCAAGAGAAAATCTTAAATCTTAAAAGATGTCAGATAAAAGACATTATATATATAGAAACAAATGATGACAGCACCTTTCTCATTGAAGCAATGCAAGTGAAAATAAAATAGAATAACATTTTTAAAGTACTGAAAGAAAAAAATATCTATCAACCTGGAAAACTAAACCAGGCAAACATTCCTTTAAAAAATGAGAGGGAAACAGAGAATTTTTCTGATGTAATAGTTGGAATCCATCACCAAATGTCCTGCAATACAAGAAATATTAAAGGAATTACTTCAAGTGTTAGTACGATGGAACAAAATGGAAACCTGAGTATGAATAAGGAGCCCTAGAAATAGTAACACCATGTGTAAATATAAGACTAATTTTTCTTACATCTTTAAAAAAATATATTTGTATTCATTTCAGAGAGGAAGGGAGAGGGAGAGAGAGATAGAAACATCAGTGGTGAGAATCATTGATTGGCTGCCTCCTACACACCCCACACTGGGGATCGAGCCTGCAACCCAGGCATGTGCCCTTGACCAGAAGTGAACCTGGGACCCTTCAGTCTAAAGGTTGACACTCTATCCACTGAGCTAAACCAGATAGGGCTCTTACATCTTGATTCATTTTAGAAGACAAGCAAATGTTGAATGTAAAAAAAAAAAAGCAATGAATTGAGAAGTTTATAAAGTGTAAATGCAAATTGTTTAATAGCAATAGCTCAAAATTCAGAAGTAAAGAAATTAAAGGTTTTAAGTTCTTATATAATGTTAGAGGCCCAGTGCACGAATTCGTGCACGGGTGGGGTCCTGCTGGCCCACCTCAGTGGGGGCCGATTGGGACTGGGCCAGCAGTGGGGAGGGGCTGCAGGAAGTTGGGCAGGGCTGATGGGGGCCCAATTGGGCTGGTAGGCCACCGCATAGCGACCGTTCCTTCTGGTCGTTCCATCATTCCGGTCCCTTGTTTTTCATATGGATTTGTATCTAGGGACCAAATATATAGATAAGAAGTAATTTGATATTATTTAAAGTAGACAAATATAATTTAAATTATAATATGAATCCTGAAGCAATCTCAAAAGAACAAAACCAGAGTAATAACTAATGAACCAACAAAGAAGCTCCATCATAAAAAAAAAAAATTAGTTAATCCAAAATAGGTAGAAGAACAACAACAACAACAAAAAAATGGAATAAGCTTTCTTCAGGAAATATAAAACAAAAACAAGGTAGATTTGATTTGATCACAATAAATAATTACATTAAATATTAATGGTCTAAACACCCTAATTTTCCTTGACAATGATTGGAAAATGTCATTAAATCCTCTTAATACATTTGGATTTTTAAAACTTCTTCTATTTATGAGTTTTTCAGTTATAATTTGCATTCTTTGTTTTCTAGTATATTACTCTCATGATTGACATAATGCTGTTATGATTACATTATTTTATGTTTTACATAAACATATAGGAAAATAATATTTGGTATACATTCTATAAATTTTAGTACAATGTAGACTTGCAAAAACCACCATTATTATTAAGTTATAGAATAGTTTCATTACCTAAAAACTCCCTCAGGCTATTTACTTATTTTGTAAGATATATTTTTATTGATTTCAGAGAGGAAGAGAAAAGGAGCGAGAGATAGACACATAAATAAGAGACGATCATCAATTGGCTGTCTCCTGCACACCCCACACTGGGTATTGAGCCCACAACCCAGGCATGTGCCCTGATCAGGAATCGAGCTGTGACCTCCTGGTTCATAGGTCGATGCTCAACCACTGAGCCACACTGGGCCAGGCGCAAGCTGGTTACTTTTCATTATACCTCTTTCCATGCTTAACCCTAGGACAACTATTGATCTGT
>NW_005871073.1:16124-17053 GCF_000147115.1 Myotis lucifugus
CTGTCAATGCCAGAAAAAAAGTATACTAAGATAACCTTGGTGTAGTCTTTTCCTAAATGGAGGAAAGTAACAATCTCCCACACCCAAATATCAATCCAATTCTCAGCATTTGCTAAAAATAGAAAGAATTTTTTGGCTTTAAAATCCTGTGATGGCAATTCAGATTTAGCCACCACCTTTGTCTGCAGAGGAGGTATAGCATCCTGCTCACTTTCTTTCCTCACTGCTGAATTAAAATTTTCACTCAGATTAAACACAATCCAGGTGCTCTATACCAGCCTGGCCTTCATAAATCATTAAATGAAAATAATTAATAATTTAATTGTTTAAAGGGATAATTCATTATTTAAATAAAAATGCCTTAAATGTGGTAGAGAATACATACTTGTATTAAAGGTGAGAGGTTAGGATTAGAAATACAGGTTGAGATTATATGTATTCACACTCAGTTGATTTGCATTATTCAAGGTAGTTATGTTTTATAAAGTTGTTGCATATTTTTAACCAAAATCCAGAAATCATACTAATCTCAATCATACTAATCTCACACAGATTTTACCAGAAGACTTCCCAATTCTTTTGATATGAACATCAAGACCTTGGTACCAAACATTATAAATTATAAGGAAAATTATAAATTAATCTCTTACATAAAAAAGCAAGAGCTCCAACATAAAATACTAGCAAATCAAATCTAGAATATATAAAGAAAAATATATTTTGACTTATTGGTGTTTTTCCATGAATGTTATGGTGGTTTAACATTAGAAACTCAATGCACAAAAATAGATTGAAAGAGAAAAATCAGGTGGTTATCTAACTAGAAGAGGAAAATCATTTAGTATAATTCAAAACCTATTCAGACAAAAAGTTTTCACAAACTGGGAATAGAATATAAACTTATCATTAGAAAAAAGTGTACTTTAAAC
>NW_005871073.1:17153-81791 GCF_000147115.1 Myotis lucifugus
TATAATAAAAGGCTAATATGTAAATCGACCGAACGGTGGAATGACTGGTCGCTATGATGCACACTGACCACCAGGGGGCAGATGCTCAATGTAGGATCTGCCCCCTAGTGGTCAGTGCACTCTCACAGGGGGAGAGCTACTCAGCCAGAAGCTGGGCTCACGGCTGGTGAGCACAGCGGCAGTGGTGGGAGCCTCTCCTGCCTCCACTGCAGGTGGGCTGTAAAGAGCAAGGGGTCCCGGAATATGAGAGGGATGTCTGACTGCTGACTTATTGGGCCTAAGCTGGCAGGTGGACATTTCCTGAGGGGTCCTGGATTGCAAGAGGGTGCAGGCCGGCTGAGGCCCCCCGCCTCAAGTGCACGAATGTTGTGCACTGGGCCTCTAATATATATATATGTATATGAAATATCATAAAAAATGGTATAAAATCCTTTTCCTTTTTTCTTTTTTTTTAAAATTCTTTTTCTTGAGGTTAATAATGAGAGAAGGATGCTGTGGTAAACTGTAAAATGGACCCCCCTTTAGTCCCTGGAGCTTGTGAATGTTATCTTGTGTATCAAACACCTTCCATGTGTAATTAAATTAAGGAACTTGAAGTGGGAGTATATCCTGGATTACATGTGTGGGCCTTAAATGCAAACATATATTATTTGGAGCAGAACGAAATTTCATACCCGAGAGGAGGACACAAAGTGGACATCTAGACAAAGATTGGAATGATGTGGCCACCAGAATTGAAAGAATCAAGGAGCAGATTCTCCCTAGAGTCTCAGGAGGATTGCAGGACTGTTGACTCATTGACTTCAGACCAGCAAAACTGATTTTGGACCTCCAAAATTTGTAAGATAATAAAATTCTATCATCTGAAATCAATAAACTTGTAAGGACTTGCTCTAACAGGCTGGCCCATTTACTGTCACTGGGGCAAATTTCCAAGAGCAGCAAAAAAGTAAGCCCCAATGTACCAACACTTTTCAGGTTTGCATTATTGCATTTGTTACCATCACTTTGGCTGAAGGGATTCACATGGCCAAACTCAGAGTCAATGAGGATACAAGCGATGTATGAACAAATTGAGGACATTACTACAATTAATTCACTGCAGAAACTGTGCATTCAGATAAACTTACAGTATCCTTTGCTTCTCTCTTCACTTTAAAGAAATAACTTTAAATGGTTGGTGTACTTGAGGAATAGTATGCAAGACATAATTTGGTAGTGCATTTATCAAATATAGACTCTTTGGTGAATAAATGTTTAGTTTTAAGTTAAATATTTATTTATTTTTTTAAATTTCTTTATTGATTAAGGTATTGCATATGTGTCCTTATCCCCCCATTGTCCCCCCACCCCCCACTCATGCCCTCACCCCCCTATTGTCTGTGTCCATTAGTTAGGCTTATATGCATGCATACAAGTCCTTTGGTTGATCTCTCCCCCTTACCCCCACCCTCCCCTACCTTCCCTCTGAGGTTTGAGCATCTGATCGATGCTTCTCTGTCTCTGGAGCTGTTTTTGTTCATCAGTTTATGTTGCTCATTATATTCCATAAATGAGTGAGATCATGTGATATTTATCTTTCTCTGACTGGCTTATTTCACTTAGCATAATGCTCTCCAGTTCCATCCATGCTGTTGAGTTAAAGATGTATAAATGTATCCAGCATATATTAGTAGCACAAATTGCCTTGTGCTCATACCAAACCAATAAATGTGGCCAAAATGAATGGAGGTTGTAGACTTTATTTATGAAGTGTGTATCAGAGCCCCTCTCAAAGCACATACAGAGTGGAGAAGAACTATTTTCTCATACAATGTTTGAGATGATAAGACTGAACACAGAATGGATAGAGGCTGGGAAGTAAAATCAACAAAAGTAATTCATAAAGAGAAGACCAAGGAAATTAGTTTAAAGGACATTTGTAATTGGGTGGATCATGACAATGTAAAGAAGAGGCAAAACAAATAAAAATATAGTTATATATATTATTATCTCACCTAAAATTGTGTGGCACTATATCTTTATAAAAATAATCAATATGCTAATTTTATTAAAGTTGGTGCCAATTCTAATTAGTTTCAATGTACTTAGTTTTTTCATTGTTGTTGCTTTTAATTCTTTACTCTTCAGTTTATTTTTCATTTCATTTCTCACATATATATTTAATATCTTACTTAGTACTTGGGTACAGATTGATTCACTGAGATTCTTTTAACCCCAGAACTAAGCTACATAGTATTTTTTATACAGAGAAAAAGTTTTTCCAAGAATTTTTGTATTGTACTGAAGTTTTTTTTTGCTATCAGTAGCAGGAAAATAACATGTATGGATGATTATATTGTGTAGTGTGAAAGCAAAACTTCCCCAGTAGTAATTATTTTCATATTCCGTTTTCATTACCCAGTATCTCATGGACCTACTCAAATGGAACTGGGTAAAATTTGTTTGTGTAGAAATGAATAAACTTAATCTGTATACCATAATATTGCAAATTCTAATTACAATATTTTGAAAACAAGGAAAGGAATCCAAATGGATAATTTCAGTGTTTTCTGAATTTATGGCTAATATGTTGAATTCATAGGCTGAAATTCTTATTTGTATAGATTTATACAATATATAGAGAACTCTAGATTTAGAATACAAAAACACATTTGTGTTGCTATATAAACAAGAATAAAAGTATTACAAAGAAGAGATCTGGATTTCATCAAGGATATATAACTTTGGTTTGAAATGTACTGATATCTCTCTCTCTCTCTCTCTCTCTCTCTCTCCTTTTCACACACACACACACAACTAATTAGCTTAATCTTGGGATTTATTATTATATGTCATATTGAGCTAAAATAAAAACATGGGGAATCCTGAAGAAAGTCATGACTATTTTGACTATTTCAGCTATTTATATGACTTAAAATCTTGTCTTGATCAATATATAATTTTAAATTAATGTGAGTAAATGGAAGCAACTTTACTGGTTAACATAGTTATTACAGAGGTAGGTAAGACATCTGGGGAGCATATACTGTGACTTTATGTGAATTGCAAATTAGATTTCTTACTATAAACACTTTTAACCTCATAAGAGTTGGTGAGCTGAGAGCAGGCTAAATTTTTGTTTTAGCCCTACCTCCGACACACACACACATTTCACCATCATCATACATATCTGGGTGCCTTTTTGTAAGGCATAATTTACACATCTGGATAATGCAGTTCTGGAATTAATTAATTTGCTCCATGAACCCAGCATTCTGCAAATATCCTGAAATTAATTTAACATTCAATGTACATGATCATAGATATTTCTTATGGAGAATAACCTGAGCATTAATCAGATGTTCAGATCAATGCATTGACTCCATAAAAGGTGAGCAACTCACAGATTATAGGATCAAGTCTTTCAATTTTAAAAAATGAAATTCATTATTTTACTAACTTTGCTACTTTCAAATTGTTTTGTCCTGTCAATAATGACCTAGTTAAAGTAATAAATGCATAAAGGTAGTCATACTGCCATGTCTGTCATAGGAAACATTACAAATTGTGAATTTACCATGACTTACAAATACAGATGACCAAACTTGAAGGCAGGAATCTCCCCTAGGGACTTATAAATAAAAATTCTATAGTAACCCAAATTAAACAAGAAGATTGAAAGGAAAATTGCTTATTAATTAAATTGAAGTAGATAGCCTAGCTTGATTTGGCTAGGCTCTATCCTAAATTATTTTGGAAAAAAATAGATATAACCATTTAAATAATCTTTGAGTAAAATAGCAATGACTGCTTTTTTAAATCAAATTTATAAAATTGTGTTTGTGTTTCTCTAGCAACATGACTTAATGTTCATTTAAATCCTCTAGACAGAAATAGAACTCATCTTTTAAATGATGACTTTCAGATAAATGACAACACTAGATGTCTGTCTTTGTCAGTAATCGTTTTACTTAATAGATACACCTAGCATTAAGTAGTTTTTATAAAAGCTTTTCGTTTGGAGGTGTTGAACCTCTGACCTGCAAATCTTTCTCTATAAGCTTATAGGAAAGAGAAAACGTATTTTTGTCCACTTCTGAATATGACACAGTTTGGGAGTGAACAGGGAGCTTTTCTTCCCCTCAGACCCACTTGACTGTGCATGTTCAAAAAGGAGTTTAATAAAAAGACAGTGCAAGTGACTTTGAATGATTTTGACCTTAACTCGAGTCTTTCCTGAGATGTGCAGTCCTGTTTTTTTATGTTCTTTTGACAGATGTAAGGGATACTGCATAGTGGACAGCATGATTCCCTATGATTGACTTAGGCAGGGTGTGAATAGCGCTGCAAAGCAGGGGAGCGACGTTGAGCTTTCAAAGTGACAGACTGGTTACAGAGTGATTGAACAGGCGTATGTCCTAGCATGGATGTGATAGGCTTGGGGAGAATAAAGGAGCAAGGAAGAAAGGAACACATCGTATATATTTATACTATAGTTTCTTCTTTTTCATGTGCATTATTGTCACAGTGTAAGAAGAAACATGTAATTTAGATATTCTGGTTCTATTTTCTTTTCATATGAGGGATAAAATAAAATTTTGTGTGAATATATATGACATTTCAAATTTAAGACAAATAAATATACAAATAGGCACATAAAAAGACGCTCAAGATATCATTAAAAAATGAAAATTAAACTAACAATAAGCTTCCACTATTTATCATATGAATACCCAGTTGTTCTAACACCATTCAATAAAGAGATTGTTTCTTCATTGAATTACATTTGCACCTTGTCAAAAATCAAATGTCAACTTATGAGATAACCCTATTTCTGGACTTTCTAGTTTGTTCCCTTGATTTAATTATTGATTTTGATGCTAGTTCCATGCTTTGGTAATTGCAGATTTAAAATAAGTCTTAAAACCATGTCGAGGTGGCTAAGTTGGTTGCTGCATCATCCTATACACAAAGGAGGTTGCGGGTTTGATTCCCAGTCGAGGTGCATACAGGAGGCAAGTGATGAACGTTTCTCTCTCATCAGTCTCTCTCTCTAGCTCTCTCCTTTCTCTCTCTCTCAAATCAATAATAAAACATATCCTTGGGTGAGGATTAAAATAAAAAAAGAAAATAAATAACTAGATAAAATAAGTCTTAAAAGTAAGTTTTGTTGTGCAAACACAACATTCTTTACATTACCATCTTAATTTTAGAATCAGTTTCTCAGTTTTAACAAAAGGGGCTGTTGACATTTGATTGGAGTGTATTCAAGCTATAGATCAATTTGGGGAGAATTGATGTCTTAACCATTGTGTGTCTCCCAGCCTCTGAACAAGCTACAGTTGAATCTGGAACAATGTAGGGGGCTAGGAACACTGACCCTTGAGCAGCTGAAAATCCACTATAGCCACTGACTCTTCAAATACTTAACTACTACCATATTGCCGTTGACTGGAAGACATACTGATATTATACAGTCAATTTACACATATGCATTTATATTTTATGGTATTAAAACATTAAAATAGACTAGTATGTACATATATTTAGGTTTTTTTTCATTTCTCTCAACAGTTTTATAATTTATAGGGTACAGATATTGTATTTTTTGTTGATTTATCCCTAACTAGTTCATATAATTTTGTGCTAATCTAACTTATACTTCTTTGTTACATTTTAATTTCAAATTTTTAACTTTTAGGACATAGAAATGCAATTTGCTTTTGTACATTGATCTGAAAACTTAATAAACTTAATTATTACTTTCCATCGCTTTTACCTTTGTATACTACAGTAAATTTTCTATAAGAACAACATGTTATCTGTGAAAAAAAATGTTTTACATCTTCTTTTCAAATTATGTAACTGATATTTCCTTTTTCTTTATGTATGGCACTGGCTAGATACTCTAGCACTATGTTAAAAAAAATAGTGAGAATGGACATTATTATCTTGTTCCTAATCTTAGAGTAAAGACATTTAGTCTCTTACCATTAAGTATGAGGTTAACTTCAGAATTTTCCATAGATGTCCTGAATCAGGTTAAGTGTATTCCCTTCTATTCCTGATTTGCTGAGTTTTTAACAGAAATGAATGTTGGATTTTTGTCAATATTTTTTTCTTTTCTGTTTTGTTGTTGTTGTTGTTTTCCTGTCCATTGGGAATGGTCCTATGCTCATTCCCTTTTAGTTGGTAAATATGGTAAATTACATTGACATATTGTTATATGTTAAACTAACTTTGGTCAAATTCCACTTGGCCATCATGTATCATCCTTTTTATATAAGGTGGACATTTATTTGCTAACATTTTGTTAATAATATTTGTTTCTATGTTCATGACAAATATTGGCCTGACTTTTTCTTAGTCCTTTTTTGTTAGGTATAATGATGATGCTGGCCTTATAGAATGCGTTGGGAAGGATTTCCTCCTGTTTAATTCTCTGGAAAAGCTTGTGAAGAAAACTATTCTTTAAATATTTGGTAGAATTTATCAGTGAAATCATCTCTTTCTGAAGTTTTATTTGTGGAAAAGCTTTATGTTGAAAATTTAATTTCCTCAGTACATAAAAGCCTATTAAGATTACCTATATATTTTTTTAAATGAGCTCTGATAGTTGTGTTTTTCAAAGAATTTTCCCATTTTATCGAAGTTGAATATTGGCAAAATGGTCACACTATTCCATGCTCTCCCAGCTTCAAATTCATCTTTCTAAAATCATCTTTGTAACTCTGGGTCTGAGACAGGCAACCCATATTTCTGCTTTGCCAGCTGGTCTTCTTGTTAGCTGTGCCAATGAAAGGCACAGGAAAGAGACTCCGCACCTGTGGGAAGAAGGCTTTGCTCCTATTAGGTGCTTCCTGCTTGCTTTCTGTTCCTGTTAGTAACACCCACCAACATGTATTCACAGGCATTTTATTCCAGTTTATATTCCCCCACTAATAATTACCACACCTCCCTGAGGACATCAATACCAATTCATTGTCAGAGGTCTGCATTCCGGACTCAGAGCACATATCTCTGATCTCAGAGACACCAGTACCAGCAAGCACTCTTTCTCAGAGGTCTGAATTTCAACTGCCTTCCCATAAGCCTCTACATATTAAGAAGTTAGAACTCTTCCTTTTGTTCTCTCAGACTTAGAGCTGGAGCTGCTTCCTGCAGTTGCTATTTCCTGTCACCTCAGTCTTATCCACAGTTTGCTCTTTCAGTTCTTCAGTCCCTAGTTAGCAATTATTTATGTTTAATTGTATTTGTTGAAACAACTGGGATGGTTTCTGCTTTCTATCTACTCCCTGATAAATATAATGAGTATATATTTATTTCTACTATAGTCAATTCTCTTATTGCTTGTAATTTCTTTAAAGTTAAATTAATTACAAAACAAGAACAAAAGTCTAAGAAAAATAAAGTATTTTTAAATCTAATTCAAATACATCTGATCTTTAAGTTTCAATGCAAAGGGAAAACATAGTTTGGCATTTTCCAAACTTCTGCTTCTCATATCCACATAATGCAATCTATTTAAAACTCAAGCAAGAAAATGTGAGTAAAAATGGTTAAGTACCTTTGTTTTATTAGTCTGGGTAAAGCACAGGCTAGACATCAGACATACTTTACTGCCCCAAACATTAGAAATCAGGATTGTATTAGATCAGACTGCCAAATTATTCATGAGATTTGATTTGAGAAATAAGACATGATGAGAAGAAAAACTGCAATTTATATATGATTATCTCAAATTTCCTGGTGGTGCCCATGAATATGCTTATATTTACAGGATTATTGCAAAGCTTTGGCATTCATTGCCTGTATTAGCTATTTGGAATTTTCTAAAATATAAAGGTAGTTTTATAAAATTTTATTTTCTGTTCAATTATTGTCTAATACTTTGCAAACAGTCCAAGTGGGAAATGTGAGGTTGTTTGGTATTTTGGTATGGCAAATTTATATATATTCATATTCCCTTCTTGTTATTTCTTTAAGTCTTCTGAGTACACTTAGATAAACCATGTTACATCATGTCATATCAGGTGTTACTGGATAATTGCATTTTCATTAAGAGGCTGTTTTCAAAAGTTGCATTGAGGCCTATATTCTCAAAACTATATATGATTGCTTCTGTCAGAACAAGAGATAAACTGGCTGAACATTGCAGATTAACTTTGAGGGATCACCATTGCTATTTGAAAGGAATTCCAGGTAGGTATAAACTTAAATTGGAGACTGCTATAGCATAGCTGCCAAACCTTAGCTAAAACTCAGGGATGAATATTTTACTGTGCTGATTCATCGCCTCAGCAGAGAAGGAATCATGAACATTGCCATTTTACATCTCCTAATCCTGTGATTTCATCACCTGCCATTTGTAGGCTGGTAATGTTCTTGTGGCTATGAGAAAGGTGTATACTTGTCGAAAGCCCTTTGTAAAGAAACCTCCTGTTGTGACTTTGGCACTGCCTCTGCTCTCCACGTGGAACACCTATAACAAGGCAGACCTCAGAGATGGAAAATCTTTGTGAGTGTGCTTCTGCTTTCCATATACTTTTAATTGTTTCACTTTCGTATGCTTAGCACAGGTGCATGGAAGGATGAAACAAAGCCTATATTTATTTTTCTTGTCAAAAAGATCTAGTCACATAATTCCTGTAAAAGGTCTGTTCAAGGATTTCAAAATAATTAAAATCTATAAGTTAGCCCTGGGGTAGAGAAATGCACCTGCTCTTTGCTTCCATGAATACATTCTTCATTTTGGGTAGAATAAACTGTGTAATGTACTTGGAGAGGAATGAATAAAGAGTAGATTATACAGAAAGCCTATCAGCCTTAGGTAGAAATTTAGTTGCAGCCCTCACAAGAATGTTAGTTCTATCAATTTCTTGCTCTCGACAGCAAGTGCTCTTCAAAATAGCTGTCAGACCTTTTTAATCCCTCTGCAAGTAATTCCAGCAGAGTTGATTAAAATGAGATAGTGGCTAAATAAGAACTGAAGTAGAATTATTGAGATTGTTACAGATATGATTTCTACGTTCCAGTCCTATAAAATAGCATGGGAATAACATGCGACTTATCATTATAAGAAAGCATTAATTTCTCTAAAGTCCTCAACTCCAAATCTATCAATAATTAAGAGTGATTGTTTTTATATATAATTATGATACTAAGATTATTGGTTAATAATCCAATTAAATATGTAAAGCCAATTTATTGCAGTTTTTAATGGGGTAAAACACATTTGGAGGTTAACTAAAGTTTAATGTTTCCACCTATTTTTTGGCCGGGTGGTTGATGGTAGAAGTTACATTTTACTTGTTTTGATACACTAGAAATTTCCATTTGTCTATTCACTATTGGGTCTTATTTAAACTCTTTTAAAAATTTTTCTTTATTGATTAATGTATTACATATGTGTCCCTACCCCTTTTGCCCCCCACCCCCTGCCCATGCCCTCACCACCCTGGTGTCTGTGTCCATTGGTTAGGCTTATATGCATGCATACAAGTCCTTTGGTTGATTTTTGCCCCTTACCCCAGCCTCCCCTACCTTCCCTCTGAGGTTTGACAGTCTGATGGATGCTTCTCTGTCTCTGGAGCTGTTTTTGTTCATCAGTTTATGTTGTTCATTATATTTCACAAATGAGTGAGATCATGTGATATTTATCTTTCTCTGACTGGCTTATTTCTCTTAGTATATGCTCTCCAGGTCCATCCATGCTGTTGCAAATGGCAGGAGTTCCTTCCTTTTTATAACAGTGTAGTATTCTATTGTGTAGATGTACCAGTTTTTTAATCCACTCATCTGCTGATGGGCACTTAGGCTGTTTCCAAATCTTAGCTATGGTAAATTGTGCTGCTATAAACATAGGGGTGCATATATCCTTTCTGATTGGTGTTTCTAGTTTCTTGGGATATATTCCTAGAAGTGGGATCACAGGGTCAAATGGGAGTTCTGTTTTTAATTTTTTGAAGAAACTCCATACTGTTCTCCACAGTGGCTGCACCAGTCTGCATTCCCACCAGCAGTGCATGAGGGTTCCTTTTTCTCCACATCCTCACCTGCACTTGTCATTTGTTGATTTGTTGATGATAGCCATTCTGACAGGTGTGAGATGGTACCTCATTGCCATTTTGATTTGCATCTCTTGGATGATTAATATCATTGAGCATGTTTTCATATGTCTCTTGGCCTTCCTTATGTCCTCTTTTGAAAAGTATCTATTTAGGTCTATTGCCCATTTTTTGATTGTACTGTTTATCTTCCTTTTGTTGAGTTGTATGAGTTCCCAGTAAATGTTGGAGATTAAGCCCTTATTGGAGATAACATTGGCAAATATGTTCTCCCATGTAGTGGGCTTTCTTGCTTTTTTGTTGATGGTTTCTTTTGCTGTTCAGAAGCTTTTTATTTTGATGCATCATGCTGTACCGTTAGTCTATAAAATTTTAAGAATGACTGACTCCATTTGATACATTCAAATCTTATTGCTAAATATTTAGAATGAACAGAAGCAATTAATGGAGAGAGAGAGAGAGAGAGAGAGAGACAGAAAATATGAGAAAAAATAATCATTGGCTGCCTCCTGCATGCCTCCTACTGGGGATCAAGCCTATAATCTGGGCATGTGCCTTTGGCTGGAACTGAATCTGGGACCCTTCAGTCTTCAGGCCGACACTCTATCCATTGAGACAAACCAGCTAGGGCTATGGTGAATTGTTTTTCAAAAATGTCTCATACTTGCTACTTTGAATAGAACACTGGCAGTTTATTTACATCCATATTTTAACACAGTATTTTATTTAACCAAAATTAATTTGGTATAGCTAGTCATTTTATATATATATTAGAAATTTATTTTTTCTCACTTGTTTTTATTGAGCAAAATTACATGATTAACCAATAATTCATTCTCTGTAGATCCTAGAAAATGATTAAAGCTTTTATTTTTAATAAAATAAAAAATTGGTAGAATTTTGTATCTCCCAAAGTGTACAGTCCTAAATTAATTAAATTCAGTTAAAATTCAGCATTAAGTGCCCACTTATTTTCCTATGTTTTCTAATGTAATCCCTTGTTATTTCATAGAAATGTGGGTATTTTTATTCCCATTTACAAATGAGAAAATAGACATTTAAGGAGATTGGAAAGGAGTAGAGTGCTAATCTCCATATATTATAATACAAGTCTTAATTGGAAAACTGTATCTACTAGCATTAAAAGCAATGAATGGTTCCAAGTAGAGTCTTTTGGAATGGCTCACTGATTAATCATAAACATTGCATTATAGAGCACCTCAATCCATACTGACTGAGTCTGCGAGTCTGATGAGGCTTTACTTTGAGCTTTCATAGCAGGGATAATTTGCAATTCAAAATTAGATTCACCTTTTCTAATTAGGTGAAATTAAAGTTGCCATATTATAATTCAAGTCTATGTGACAGACAGGGGTCTTTGTTTGGATTATATCAGATTATTTTTTTGGTTTTTCTGAAAATTGTAGCTTTTAATGAACATGGATTTTTAAACCTTCTGACAAGTATCTGTTTGTATTTAGGAGTAGGGCTGTTTCCTCTCTCTGAACTTGAAATGCAGCTATAATTGTCTATATTATGGGACACATTCAAAAGCATTTCTCTTTCTACCAAACTGTCTAAAGGTATTGATGTCAGAATATTTCCCTTCTAATGAGCACATGATGTCTCCCAGAGATGCTATGAAAAATATCACTGTGCCTCAAACTGAATTATAGTAATACCACTTAATAATGCTTTTTAAAATGCCTGAAATTATATATCGTAGGAATATTGAAATATGGAAGTATTATACAGGAATTGCATTGCCAAAAATAACTTTTAGTTTTTGCCCATTGAAAATTTTAAAATGTATTATAAAATCTCTGCCAAAGATATAAGAGGTTAGACCTCATACACTTGAATAACCTAGGAGCCTTTTAGAGTAGTTGCACAGAATCTGAAGCCAGATTGCCAGGGGATCAATATAGAGAGCTTTCCCTCCTTATAAAATGGGGAAAATGCCTAGGATTGTTGCAGGAATTAAGAGTTAAAGCATATAAAATACCTAAAATATTGTTTAGCAAAAGGTTTGCTCTCCAGAGTGTTAATTATCTCCTTTGGACACAGTATTTATGATAGAAGTTTTTCAAACAATCTCCTTTTAAAGTTGTTTAAGACCATTCTGTAATTTATTAAAATTTCTTATATAATAAATTTTTCTAAAAAGTATGTTTTTTTGGTACCTTGTCATTTATGAGTAATTATTTAATTGCAACATTACATCACTCTTACCCCTATGCCTCTTCTTGGAGTTTTAATCAAAATTTTGTCTCTAGCTAATAAAATAGATTTGGCTCATGATTGGACTTCAATGACCTTTAAATCAAAAAACTTTAAATCTACTAGCATAAAATGTTGATCTAATTTCTTACAGATTTTGTTTCATTTTGAAATGTATCTACTTCAATCTTTAAATATCTTTATTACAAAAAATAAGAACTTATTTCAAACTTCTATTAAATTATATGAAAGTACAATTGATAAAAAATGTATTCTTAAACTCAATATTAATGAGAATAGGATAAATATAAATTTAAAATTTGTTGGTATTTAAATGGGTATTTTTTTCTTGTGTTCACTCAATAGAGATTTATTGAGTATATACCATATGTAATACACTGCACATTCAGAATATTAACTTTAAGAATAAGCTAAAATACTAGAAATAATTATACATGACACTGCAGTTTGGTATTTTTAATGGGTTTTATTCCACTGCAAATATCAAACACTTAGTTACTTAAAAGTTTTTATCTTGGTATTGTTTATAGACTATTTTCTTTTTTGTACTAAAATATTAACAACCATTTATATTCAATCAAAATATTTCATTTCTGTATGATATTTTCTCTAATGATGTTGCCACCATGGCAACTGAAGCTCTCAATGACAATACCATGCAAACAACCCAGTTGAATTATGTTGACAGAATTTTGAAGTAATTAGATTATGAAGATGCTTTGTCTTTTCTAGTTCAGAGATTTGTGCAACATTGCTAAACAAATTATTCTGAAAATACTAAGTTGTTTAATCAGTTATTGTCATCTGACTCTATTATCACTCTCTTACAATCTCCTATCACATACACATTACAGAATTGCTTAGTTGATCCGTATCAATTCACTAATCATTTCCTGTATGAATTTTACTTGACATATTTTTCCTGGCATGGTTTGGTTTTTCTGGATGTGTTTTAACACATGGAGCAACAACAAACTATCGGTAACAGAATTCAGCGTATTTAGCTCAGACAAGCTGGACACACCAAGGAGTTTGATTTAGAGAGTTACCCTTTATTTCTTTCTATTTTGCAAAGGTGCTCTATTCACGTATGGATTTGTAGGATATTTGTGTTATTTTGATTTTAACAAAATGTGTTTAAACATGAGTCTGTGTCTATATGTCGAAGATGCCATGAGTAAATTCTTTGGTGTGGGTTGCTCAGGGATGTTGGGGCTGGGAAAACAGACCTGGCTGGGAATCTGTCACTTACAGATCTATACTGTGTCACTTTTCCCATCACTGTGGATGGGCAAGTGTAAACAAGTGTCAGAAAATAGATTGCCTGGACCATGTTGTCCTTAGGAGATTGAAGTTGCCTGAAGAGCATTTTAGTTGGTTATTGGGACAGAGCTATTAATCTGGCATAGCAAATAAAAGGTTAGAGTATCCAAAGTACAGGGAGGAACTATTTAGTAAGGCCAAAGATATAGATATGAATTGGCTCTTCCCCATTTTCAAACAGAGTCTGAACACAAAAAAAAATGTGGAGATAACAGCAACGGGGACACTGAAGGCTAACCAAATACTCTTGCCTGAAATTTCTAGGTAACCTTAGGCAAAGACTTTCTGTTTTCATCATCTGAGTAATTTGCCCAGTATTTATGACATGATAGATAAATTTGTTTTTTTTTAATTACATGCCAAATATATGTAAATAAGGAGATTTACAATTCATTGGTTAGGTTAGAAATTGTCTGTACCTTAAACCCAATCCACACAAAAAGTAGTCACTACATGAAGTCAATCTCTATCAACCTCTTAAAATACATTTTTGAATCTCAAATTAAATTTTAAACACAATATAAGATTTATAAGTCTTTGTCATGCTTATTTCTTCATGGTTTTGGACTTTACATCATAAAATTATCTACTGTCCAAGGTAAATTAATCACTTACTTAACCATGTACAGAAATATTTAAAACATCATGGATCTTGTTACAAAGCTAATGATAGGTTCTCTGATTGTTGGAGTAGAGAATATACTAATTAAGCTTGTTGATTTTAGTAAATTGAACAGACAAGTCTACCTCATATTGTCAGAAGAAAAGAGGTGACCAAAGCTTAGTATAAACATAATTTTATAAACCAAGGAGAACTGGAAGAAATAAGGTTGTTCATAAAGAAGAAAAGTAAGTGAAAATTGGGAATAACTGACTTTCTTATGTGGTTGTCAAAGTATCAACATATACTTAATGAAAATTTAAATTGGGCAAGAGAGTATTTGCTGGAGATAGAGAACTGAGAAAGTCACTAACCATGGCCTCAATTTGAGTGGAAGAAGTTAAAAATATAAATTAAAAACTGATTATGACTAAGTAGAGTTTTGTTTTAATTTTAAAAGAAGTAAATGAAAACTAAATGTTGGCCAATGAAATAATATCCACATATGCAGGTCATTAATTTTGTATTTATTTATTGTTTACAGTATCACAGCTATTCCCCATTTTCCACTCCTCTGTCTCCTCCACCCAGGGCCTGCTGCACACCAGGTCTTCACACTATTGTCAGTATCCATGAGCTATATATATGCGTATGTGTTCCTTGGTTAATCTCTTCCAATCCCCTTATTTCAAGGAAAGAAAAAGACCATTAAAGCTCTAAAGTGTAAAAGAATATAATAAATCTTTTCCAGGGATTCATGGATTCAGATTTTCTCCTCTTTACCTTACTTTTTTTTTCTTCATCCCCCAAACTCAACCTACCAAATATATAATAACTAAGGTTATTTCCCTTCTCTTACTATTCAGTTCAGGCATGCTTCCTTGAAGACATCTAATTCTTCCCGTCTCCTTCCTATATCACTGCTCCACACTTACCACCATGACCTTCTAAAACAGGAATCTTATTAGTATTTCTGTTGCTCAAAGACTTTCACTTGACTGTTATCTTCTACAATATAAACTACTTAAATGACAGGCACTGAAGATCTGGACCTAGTTTATCTTTTCAGTCCAATTTTTTGTTTGTTTGTTTAGCTGAGACTATAGCTTTGAATTCCCTTATAAGATTGTGGAATAGCTGGGTCATATTATGGGTATATGATTTTTTTAAAAAGGGGAGAATGATGATTTTTATTTTAATATATTTTATTGATTTTTTACAGAGAGGAAGGGAGTGGGATAGAGAGTTAGAAACATCGATGAGAGAGAAACATCGATCAGCTGCCTCCTGCACACTCCCTACTGGGGATGTGCCCATAACCAAGGTACATACCCTTGATGGGGATTGAACCTGGGACCCTTGAGTCCATAGGCTGATGCTCTATCCACTGAGCCAAACTGGGTAGGACATGGGTATATGATTTTTTTAAGAAAATGTCAATCTGTTTTCCAAAGTTGTACCATTTTACATCTATGTCAGAGTTCCAATCTCTACATTTTTGCAAACACTTAGATAAGCAGACTTTTTAATTCTAGCCTTTTAAATAGGTAGTGGTATATGATTGTGGCATAATTTGCATTTTCCTAATGAGATATGATGTTGAGTACCTTTACATGTGCTCATTTGCTATCCATCTTTGAGAAAGTATGCAAATTGTTTTCCTATTGGTAAGGGAAGATATTTGTATTTTTAGTATTATATTTGAAAATTGCTAATACATTCTAGATACAGATGCTTGTAGAATTTTTTTTGCAAACATTTTCTAAAAGTCTGTGGCTTGATTTTTCATTTTCTTAATAGTATCATTCAAAATTAAACATTTTAAATTTTGATGAAGTTCAATATATCCATTTTTTCTTTTATAGATTTGTTTTTTGTTTTTATATTGTGTTTTTTTTAACTACTAAGGGGATCTTTCTGAATACTCTAGGCTATTTTGCTTGCATTGTGAGGTCTTTCCATTCTGATTGAAGAGAACAAACTATTCCCAATCACTCTATATTCTGATGATTGTTTGACCTGTTTTTCCCTATCTTGTGGTTCTTTCCCCATCTTTCCTTATACACATGTGCTGACCAGTACTCAGCTAAAGACTTGAGGGAGCCTTCTGTATAAGTTCTGTCCCCCCAACTTAGGGAGAACACTGGGTCCTGTTTGGATCTACCTCCATGCTCTGTGGCCTAATTCTTCCTTCAGGCAGTATTGTGGGACAATTGTAGTGTTTACTTACCCTGTCTTTTTCCCTTCTCTAAGGGTCATTATGCTGAAATTCCTATTGTCCAGTAATTTTAAAAATATATATATTTTGTCCAGTTTTTTTTTGTTTAATTCTTTGAGGTAAGAGAATAAATCTAGTTTGTTACATCATCATGGCCAGGAGCAGAAATCTATAATTGTCCTTCGATTGGTCTATGTTCCTTGATAAAATTTGAACCCCCTGAAGGTAAATGTTCTAGTCCATATTTAGTATTCAACAAATATTTCTTGAATAAAATCAATGCATTTTTCTGAATCCATGTGATTTATTTAGAAATAAGAAGACGTGCTTTCACTTTATTCTTCTATTTTAATCCCAATCAATTTTATTGGAAATCTCTAAGATGAGTAAAGAAGCAAGGAGTGGAAACTAGCATACAAGCTCATTACTCACAGTTGGGCATCACTTTGCTTTCTTTTATTTATTGTTGTTTTTAATGTGCTCAGCTCAACTTTGGAAATAACACCAGGCAAGCATGGTATTTATCTTGAAGGCATTTGAGTGAATGAATATACAAATGGAAAAGAACCAGACTATATATTAAAATAAAACTCTGACTCAAAACTTGCAGCAACCAGCCCAGGAAGCCAAACCACAACCTCTGTAGCCTTTGGCCCTAAACAGTCAGGACTTAATCAATAACTGATAACTTCCCTAATTTTTGCCCCTGCTTCCAATTTAGGACCAACCAGAGAAAGCCAGATGTACCTCCCTAGTCAATTACATATGATGTCCCATTTCTAGTTTACTTGCCTCCAGCTTCCCCATGTCAACAGCCCCCAATCAGGGCATACATGACACTTTCCATTTTATTATTGTTATTATTATTATTATATTTTATTATTATTGGTAGTATTTTGCCTTTGAATCTCTGCCAAATGCAAATGATGTTGGCTGGCTCCTTTGCTTTAGCAAGCTCTGATAAAATAGCATGTGTTTGTTCTCATTTGGGTGGTCTTTATTTATATCCACAGTCATAGTGTAGTGAAAAATATAGTACATATGTGATAAATCATGAGAAAGAGGAACTATGCCTATAGAAGGGAACATAAACTAGGGTTTTGGTGATAAGAGAAGCCACTGAATTGAAAATTCTATATGTTGAAGCTATTTAAAATTTTATATTTTATCCATTGATATATAGATAGATGGATAGATAGATAGATAGATGAAGAAATTTCCCCTCTTATTTTATTTTCATAGATATTTATTTCTATTATTTGGGGGTTTCTTGGGAGCAAGAATTTTTGGCATCTTTATGTACTATGAAAATCATGACACTGTTTTCAAATCATATACCTTGACATATGGAATAGAAGGAAAAAATCAATGTATGTTTTATCCATTATTTGTCATTGCTTTATTTTACTCCATTCTCAAATTACACCCTGGAAGGAAAGAAAAATAAAATAATATCTATTGTATACCAATCTAGTGTCATTCATAGTTCTACAAATTTTCATAATAACTGAAATCTCATTTAATTCTTAGAACTCTTAATTCTATGTTAATATTGTCATCCTTAAACGGATACACAAAGAACTCAAATAGCTAGTACAAGGTCACAGAGCTAGCAACGTGCTGAGCCCCAATAGGAACACAGGTCTCTCTAACTATAGATCAAGGTTTCTCAACCTCCGCTCTGTCGCATGATTCTTTGTTGCGCTGTCCTGTGCATTGCAGGATGATTAGCAGTATTCCTGTCCCCTACCCTCTAGATAGCAGTTCTATTCTCCAGTCATGACAGTCAAAATGTTTCCAGACATTGCCAAAAGTCTCCTGGGGGCAAACATTGTGCCTGGTGAGAACCACCTACAATTATAATTTACCTATTCTACCTCGTATGAGCATTCCCTTAGCTAACCTAATCTTTCATAATTGATTATTTCCATAATTTGTTTGATTCAACTTCTTGAAGCGTGGGAATGCACACACACACACATAAACATACATACACACACATCCCTCCTTCACTGCCTTGCCCTTCCCTGTACATCCCCATACATTCCCTAATAAAATTAGAATTGATTCATTTTCAGCAGGGAATTCACTTTTAGTTTTATAATCATTGTCTTGGGAGTTGATGTACTTAAAAAGGCCCCATTGGACGTTCTAACAAAGAGCTGATTGTCAGTCTGTAATTGCTGGGGAAAGAAACTAAATTTATGGTCAACTTCCTACTGTTTATTTTTTCTGATTGTTTTTAGAATTCTTTAAATTAGTCTAGCAACCTTGCTCTCTGTCATGCTCCCACACTATTCTCTCCCCACTGCCCCTCCTTTCTTTTCTTTTTACTTTTTCCCTTTTCTCTCTTTACTGCCAACCTGTGCCTCCCCCACTTCTGTTTTTCTCTTCTTCTTCTTCTTTTTTATTCTTCTCTTTGAGAGTCCTGGAAGGCACTAGCATACATGGATTTCGGTATTCCTTTTCTCTTTTTCTCTCTCTCCCTCACTCCTCTCTTTTGCCTCTGGAGTTCCCTGCCAGAGCAGCTGGCCCATGCAGCCTTTGATGCTACTCTGTTATCTTTGGCACCAGCTCACAGGCTTCATTGGGCTGAAATTGGAACTCTTCCATCCCCATCTCCTTTCTTTTGTCCTGCAATATGGTTATCCCGAAGGCCACTCAGCTGCCTCCCGATATTAGAGTAGGTGACAAGAACGGGGAATAGACTCTCTGAAGCCAGAGCTCAGCAGCTGAACATCTTACAGCGGCGAACACCTTTGTTGTTGCTAATACCTTTTCCCAAACCCATGCAGGGAGCATTTTGAAATAAATTTCAGCACCTCTCACTTTTCCCCTAGCAAGCTGTGGTATCTGGCCGTGGTTTTCAAAAAAGTACTTATCTTTGAAAATCAGACTGAGTTGAAATTATCCTGATTTCATTGTAAAACTTCAGATGGAAGCAAACACATTTTTCGAATTTCATGGGAATGACACATATTTTTCGACTATACAGTAAAAGTGAGCTGAATATTGGGATGTAAAAAAAAACACCTGAAATAAAGAATTTCTGTGACTAACACTGCTCTAAGCCTACCTCCCCCTCTTAAAAACTCATTTCCTACTTAGAGCTGAATAGAAAGTATACATTAACTCTGAACCTTGGACAAACTCCTTTGATAAGAAAGAATTGACTCTGATCTTAGAATGTGGATTTATTTTGGCCCATAACATCTTAACACAGACTCAGAATTGGTGTCAATGATTTGGAGGGATAGAAATGTTAAAATTATGTACCGCTCCAGTTTCACAGTTCCTGTGGAGAAAAATCAAATTTTAAGCGTACCATGATTTTTCTGCATAAACATGAGGAGTGAGGAACCAGAGCGTCTCTTTAGAACGCTGTTTGTACAAAAGATCTTTATCTCCTTCATTCTTGTTTGGTGTTATTCTGTGTGGAAACCCGTGTGCTGCACTTGGTCCTATTTGCTTATCCTACTCTGCAGCCACCTGCAGACTGATTATTTCCTTTTAAAGCAGGAGTAAAATCTCCACTTCCCTCCCTCCTCCAGGCAGCCTCCGCAAAAAGGCAGCTTATACAATGATGTTTTGTGAGAATGGATCTCATTAACAACAACAGCAACTTGGATTTATATCGCGCCTTATCACACAAACTCCAAAGCAACTCCAGGCATTTTTCTAAAATGGAAAGCATTTCCTTTTAGGCTTCACCCCAAAAATCTTTATTAAACAAAAACAACGACAGCAACAAAGACTAACTGGAACATGTGAACCAATAAGGGGGAAATACATTCTTCTTAGTCTAAATTATGGTGAGGCAGACTTTAAATCAAATTGTCCATTTCATTGTTTCAGACACAGAGAACACTAGAATTTAAGCAGTTCCTGATGAGAAAGACAACTTTCTGTGAGAGAGATGCTGTCCAAATTTTTAAATGACTGCTTGCCTTAATCCGCGTGCTTTGTTCAGTGTAGTATTTCTTCAGGAAAATTTGAAGGACTTTGATGTATTACTGTGATGTGTTACGATACTTTTTTTCTAGGTCAAATTTAAGGTGGAATGCTGATTTTTATTTTTCTGTTTAAGAATTTAGCCAGTTGATTATTTATTATAGAATCATTTCTAAAATTTGTCTTTTACAATGGTAATAGCTGCTCTCTGTGGGTAGCAAAATAAGTAATCTGTATTAGCGTATGCTTCAACTCAATGGTTAAAAATTATAAAGGCTTCTCCAATACAAATATCATAATGTTATATTTGTTATCTTTGTTTCTAGCTTTGATATAGATTGGGTTACACTCTCAACATCCAAAGTTAATGTTATCTTCATGATCAGGAAGCTTCTATAACAGTTTTGTTTATGGTAAAAGCATGATGTTTAACATCAGGCATGCATTTGGTTTTAATATCTTATGGAACTATTTATGATTTGTCTGACTTTGGCAGTCTACTGATTTTTTTATGACTTGGCTTCTTAATCTCTAAAATATAACTAATATTGCAAAAGATAATTGAGACGCTATGAAGAATTTGGTATGATTCCTGCTATTGGTTAGGATTGAAAGTAAAAGTAAATGGTAGCCCAAGATTAAGACAGAAAATGGGATAGCTATCTTGAAATGTACCTTCAGAAAAGCAAATACTCAGATTGAGAGAGCTCAGAGGAGCCAAGAGAATATTCATTTCAAGTTGAGGAGCAAACACTAAAGGTTCAATCCTTAAATTATACAATGAACAAATGGGGTAAAAAAACAAATGGAATCAAGGAGGCAGACCTGGATTAGTTCAGAAATTCAGAGGAAGTAAGACAGAAAAATGTACAAAAATAGTCATATTTTCAGGTAGCACCTAACCCTTGAAAGAAAGGAAGAAGAGAGATACTTAATGTAAATGACACAATAGAATATGAACTCTGCAGAGAGAAGTAAAATCTGAAAGAACTTACCTACACAATTCTTAGTCATCTGAAAACTAGTCTGATTTCCTGGAGTTTAACCCTGGCTACTGCCTCTAACAAATAGGTGAGGCAACAGAAACTTACTCTATTCAATATGGTTTACTCAAAAAGTAGCCAGCTGCGACCTACCTGACAAAACAATACCAGTGATGGTGGAAAAGAAAAACAAATGGCAAACTAGGAAACAGAAAGTTGTTGCCATAGAGAACTAATGCAACTGCTACCAAACATTTTGCCAAAAATTAAGAAAAATTGAAGTAAATGTGTTGATTTATAGTAGTGCAAAGCAGAGATACAAGAGCTCTTAAAGGCAAAAGGTGAAAATGAAGAAAAAGCAAGGAAGCATAAGGTAGTAGAAAAAAATGCCCTTCTCAAATGGATATTAACCAAAAGTATAATAGAGCCACAAGTTGATCATGAAGCAACATGAGACAAGCAAAAGAATAAAGTTTAAAGTAATGAAAAAGTTAAGATTAGACAGTAAAATTATATATACATTTCTTTGCAACATTGATCACATTAAGTTAAAACTGGAAATAGCCTAAATACCCATCTATGTGGAACTGCTTAAATACATTATAATAAATCATTCAAATAAATATCATTAAGCAGAAAAATTTGGGAAACCTAGTTACACATATATAAAACACTGTATTAGATATAATATTAAATGAGATAGCAAGACACTTAAGCATATATACATACTACCATCTGTGTATCATGTTTATGTGTGCACTTTCATGTGTGTTTATAAGTATTTTTCTTTGGGGAACATATATTATCTCAAATCATACAAATAAGACTAATCTCACTGATTGCCTGAGAGGAGATAAATGGAGGCTGGAAAACAGGGATGCAGAGAATAAGTTTTACCTTTTATTAAATATTATAGTACTAGAGGCCCAATGCACGAAATTCGTGCAAGAGTAGGCCTTCCTTCCCCCGGCTGCCAGCACTGGCTTCCCTCCAGCACCTGGGACCCGGGCTTCCCTCTGGCCACCAGCAGGCACCCGGCACCTGGGACCCAGGCTTCCCTCGTAGCCCCAGATTCATCTGGAAGGTCATCAGGAAGGACATGTGGTATAATTAGCATATTATGCTTTTATTATTATAAATAGGATTATATTTATTTATAAATGAATCTTGGAAAATAAGTCTAAGAAAAATATTTTAGTGCACAAGATTTTGAAAATGTTTCAAGTTATTTGAGCTATAATTAAAATATGTTAACTGTCAATCCAATAGCAGAATGTTGTATCACTCGTTTTTTAAAAAAGATTTTATGATTTTTTTAGACAGAGGAAGAGAGAGAAGAGAGAGAAACATTGATGTGAGAGTGAAACATTAATTGGTTGCCTCCCACATACACCCCAACCAGGGATCATACCCATTAACCTGGGTATGTGCCCTGACCAGGAATCAAATTCACCACCTATTGGGCCTATTCTCCCACACTAGCCAGGGTATCTCACCTTGTTTTAATTCATATTTAGCAGCTCGCCCAATGACTAAGTGGCAATTTGCTTCAACCACATTTATCGGAGGTCTGGCTGTTTATACAATGGTATTATAACCAAGGTATTATTTTTTATTGTATAGTCAAGTTTCAGTCTATTTCTAATGTCTATGGTAATACTTAGCACTCTATATGTTATAAATCACTCCTTAATTTAAGCATGTAGACTTGGAAATAAAGAATCATTTCATGAACCTTAAGGAAACATCTGTTTCTTCCCATCAATTTTCTTATGAAATTATGTCCCTTCACTTTTGTCTGCAAAGTATAGCCTTCATTGACTCCTTCCCTAACAGAAAACCATGCTGTAACCTCTCACATTCTGAAATGATCTTTTTATATCACCACTCCCTCTTAAAGTTAAATAACGTTTAAAAGAGATTTACACTTTCTACTTATACATTTCCCCTTCATTTTGCTATAAAATCAACTCCAATCTCATTTGAACCCTAACATTATCCAAAACTGCTGGTTCTAAGGGTCAAAGTAGTCTAGCCTAACTTTCTTGCACCTATTAACTTTGTTCAACTTTATCAGATTTTAGTCAGTTCTGCACACCACTCCTGATTCTCCTCCTTCTGCCTTGTTCCTTCTTTATTTTTGCCCTTAAATTTTCATATTTTCCCTTTCTTTTTCCTAACCTTGTACATCTTACTTAACTTTTCTCCAGGTTTTTTGACCGTATGCAAGATCACCTGTCAACCTATACATTATCTATACCACTAGAGCTTTCTACCTAAAGTCCCTTATATGAACCTGTTCTTGTCTCTAAACATGTTTTGCTCTTTATTCCACTACCACTCAAATGGATTAATAAAGTTTTGATTCGTCTACCTTCTATGTCTCTTGAATCTATCTTTTCAAAACCCTCAGCTAGTGACCTAATTCAGAATATTTTCATGCTTTAAACATGACCACATATGATACTTAACAATGTAACTACCAATAATAGATCATTGTCATCAGAATAGAAATACGCCATGGTGTCTTCCATTTTAAGAAAACACAAATAACAACAACAATCTTTTTTAGCTCCATCATACTGCTTCAGGCACCATTTCACAAATCTTTACTTTTCAAAGCAAAATTTCTTGGTTATTCCATATTTATAATTTTTACTTCAAAATTTTCATTCACTCTGAAACAC
This sequence comes from Myotis lucifugus, assembly GCF_000147115.1. Classification (NCBI taxonomy): domain Eukaryota; kingdom Metazoa; phylum Chordata; class Mammalia; order Chiroptera; family Vespertilionidae; genus Myotis; species Myotis lucifugus. The sequence continues at coordinate 41,207 of NW_005871073.1, forward strand.
ACTCAGTCTAGTTTTTACTTCCACAAACATTAAAAAATGGTTATTATCATGATCAACAGCAACATTCATGTTGACAAAACTAATGAAGATTTTTCCTTTTCTACTTATTGCACCTTTCATTGTCACAATGAACTATTCTCCCTTCCTTGAAATACGTATGTCTTCCTTTAGAGACAGTTGCTCCCTGTGTTACAAGCTTTCCTAGATTTTCCCTTAAGTCCTCCCTGCTTCCTTCTCTCTCCTCTATCCAAACCTTCAACATTGTGCTACCTCAGGGCTCAGTTGACATTGGTAGAACATATGCTTCTTAAGTACTGGGAGACGGCTGACTTGTATAATTTATAGAAAAAATAAGAGTGATTTAGAAACATTTTTCTGTCTCCCCCACAAAACTGTGATGATAAATTGAAACAATGATGAAAATACAGGAGAGGTTTACAATACAAAAAATCCATGAAAAAAAATCCTGGAAAAGGAAAACAATAGAACATTTTCTTTACCTGAGATTTTAAAAATTGTGTGAATTCTTCAGTCTTGAAACAATGTGTGTCTGTTTTTTTGTTTTGTTTTTTGCACTAGGTTTATAACTATTGTCCAGAAACATTAAAGTCACTGAAAACTACCATGTCTTAATTATTGTTTTAGAGTAGTTTGAGATTAAATGTATTATTATTAGTAGGTTTTCAAGAGATTTAATATCAAATCCATTAGACTAATCATAAATCTATCTTCTATCACTATACTAGGCTGTAGTGTCTGACAGTGTTTTTGTGGAACTTTGAGAGCTCATACACTGCAGGAGATAATTCAGCAATTAACTGAATAGAGCCTTTGTTGCATTGCCATTAGTTTTTACATATATTTTCTCTGTTGCAAAATTGTATGTTTTTGATAATAGAGTATACATTCTTACCAGATTATTTTTCCATATTATTTCCGGGGTCACTTTACCATATTATTTTACACACCAGCTTGAGTCCATTTAACTTACTACTAAGAAAATATTAGGCCCTTAACAAGTATTTTCTATATTATTAATTGAAGCTGTTGGTAAAGACAAAAAAAATAATAAATTCTAATGTGGTAAAAATTGTCCAGAAGGGAAAGATATGTAGAAAACCATGGCGAGGCCCAAGCTCTAAATGAAAGAAAAGGGGCTTATCCTGGAACATGATAAAAAGAGGAGGGAAGAGAATGGGAGTGGTTGGTATCTGGGGGCCAAGCCCCAGCAGCCAGCTTCATTGGAAAGCCTGAATCAGCAGCCTCAGGAGCCTAAATTAAACATTTTACTAATATATAATTCTCTTCATTTTATCTCATTTTACTCGGTTATTAAGTAAATTCGATGTGGGCAAACTTTGGCCAAATTAGTGAGGAGCTTTGGAATAACAAGAAAAATGATCATTTGCAATATTCATTGAATTTGTTAACATGAATTATAGCGAATGAAAACTATAGCAAGGTTTATTAACAATTTAGATTTTTGACAATTGCAGCAATGATTTGGCTAGAAAACTTCAATGTTGTTGAAGAAGAAAGACAAAACTAAACTTTCAACTCTGCAAATTAACTTGGTTAATCATGTATATGAGGCAAAGGAATAAGGATCCAAATGTGTTCTTACATTTAATAAAATATTTACAAAATGTTTGAACCAGTACCTTGGAGCATTTTTTGGCATATAGTATTTCCACTTTAAAACCTAGCAATTTAGACATTTGAAAAAATATATTTTTGCCTTGCATTTTGATAGTACCACAATTATTATTTTAGCTCTGAAAGCTTTAAAAGTATTATGAAAATACAAACACACACATATATATATACTCACATTATATACATGTGTGTTCATATACATGCATATATGTATGTGAATATATATATGTACATATACATATGTGTGTGAAATGTATGTATTTCTTGCAAGTATGTTGCTATTATAGACCATTGTATTTTTTGTTGTGTTTAATTGGATTTGCAACTTTCCAGTCCAGTAAACAACTAATTTTTCCAAAACTGTTCACGGTGAGTTGAAGCCACTGTTCTTGCCTATTCAGCATCTCTTTTAATTTGTAAGCAGTTCCATAAATCTTCCCTGGCTTCTAGGGACATAAAGGCTCCTATGATGAAGTGGCCAGCATGGTGGCTTAACAAGCTGAGGGCTAGCTTCTTCCCTCCGTGCATCTTAGGGACCTCTGTCTTACTCCTGGCAAAGTAGATCAGATTTTGAATTCCAGCCAGGGTAATTAGCAGGCTTTAGGATCTCAATACACAAAGCAGAATGGTCAGCATTAGCAAAAATGTCTTGTGAGTGTTTCTGAGTGGTAGAAAGGAAAAAGGATGGCCAGCTGCAGCAGGTCTTTGGGAGTCTAATGAAAGAGTCCCATTAAATACAATTCCACCTTGGGGAGGGTTGTATATCAACACTCTAAGCTTTGAGCCAATGTCTTTATTATCTGTTTTGTTTTGTTTTTGTTTGTTTTGTTTTGCATTCTAAAAAAATAGGAATACAGAAAGATATAAGATGTCCTTAACATTCCCTAGAAAGCAAATTCTCACTGAGAAATTTATATTCTCTAAAATAAAAGTATCAATAAAAATAAGGTTGTTTTTTTTTTTTTTTTTAATTCTAGTAACAACAACATTCCTGGTAGTCATTTAGCTTATGTAGCTTACCATACTCTGAAAACACAAAATTATGAGCTCTTCCTAAAATGGGTTTAGTGATGGAGATAAAATTGCTGGATTGCCTTGTTTAGATTTTGGAGCGTTTTGGAAACTGGGCAACGACAGTCAAATAATTTGGAAATATTTTAGAGAGACTCAAGAGCTATGATCAACATTCAACATTCTATGCTTTAGGTCTCATGTTTATTCATTGGTGTTCTACCAAAGTGGTCGCTGATACTTTTAAATCAAATTATATGTGTCATTCTTCAAACATATAAATATATATTTCAATATGTAATATATATTATACATAACAAAACTGAGTAGAAGATACAGGAGTTCCTATATAACCATAGCCCCAACATATGCAGATTCCCCAGCCCCCATCAAAATCCCACACCTTGAAATCAAGAAACCTACATTGATACCTCATTATCACCCAAAGTCCATAGTTCACTTTAGAGTTCACTATTGGTATTGTGCATCTTATGTGTTTGAACAAATGTATAATGACATGCACCCACCATTACAGTACCATTAAGAATAATTTTGCCACCCTAAAAAATCCTCTATGTTCTATCAGTATATCTGTCTTTCATTCCAATTTCTAGCAACTACTTATCCTTTTGTTTCCATCATTTTGCTTTTCTAGAAGTTTATATAGTTGGAATCATACAGTATGTACCCTTTGAGTATGTACCCATTATTTTACTTAATAATATGCATTTAAGTTTCCTCTATGTTTTTTCATGGTTTGTTAGCTTATTTTTTTTAGCATTGAATAATTATCCATTGTCTGGATATACCACAATTTTTTAATCCATTCACCTACTGAAATACATCTTGGTTTCTTCCAAGTTTGGTCAATTATTAGTAAAGCTGCAATAAACATTTGTGTGCAAGGTTTTGTGTGACATAAGTTTTCAACTCTTTGGGGTAAATACCAAGGAGTACAGTTGCTGGATTATATGGTAAGGAGATGCTTAGCTTTGTAAGAAACTGCTAAACTGTCTTTTCAAATGACTACTATTTTGCATATCCAGGAACAATGAATGAGAGTTCCTATTGCTCCACATACCGTATTTTCCCGTGTATAAGACACTCTTTTTTTTTTCTAAAATCTTTAGACTGAAAATCGAGGGGCATCTTATACACAGAAGTCAGCTGAAGAGGGAGCCGAGTGGGTGCCTAGCTGCCCATACCTTGTCAAACAGGCTTCTTCTAATCATGAGCCTTGTTACTACTGACAGCAGCTGATGCCATAATTGGAGGTGGAGGTGGAGAGTGCACGGATGCAACAGGGACCAGAGCGTTCTGAGCCCATAAAGATGTCAAAAAATAGAAAGATAAATACCAATAAGCGATTGTCTTACTCTACAAAATTCAAACTGAATGTAATCAGCTAGAGCATGGAAATAGTGCCGCAGAGAGACAATTTGGACCTCCTCCCACTGAGTGTATGATCAGACAGTGGAGAAAACAGGAAGAACAACTCCTTAAGATGCCAAAAAAGAAGAAGGCTTTAAGAGGAAAATCAGCCAATGTTTAAAATATTGATTTCTTAATTTTGGTTGAAAAAGTTAGGGGCGTCTTATACATGGGGGCAACTTATACATGAAAAAATACGGTACTTGCTAGCATTTGGTGTTAGTATTATGAATTTTGGCCATGTGTCATACTTTCTGAAAGTAAGTTTCTTTGATCAGCTCATGTGAGAATAACTTTTATTTTTTTTCTAATATATACAATATTTAACTTTATATATGATACAACATATTATAAATATTATTTATGCTTAATTATGCATACATATATGTATGTGTATATGTGCACTGGCTTGTGCACAGTGTTTTTAAATCACACCATTTTTATTTGAATCATTAGCCACAGTAAAAAGACACACAAAGGTTATATTGTAATTTCAATAAAAACAAGTGCCTGATTAAATGTACATTTAAGACAGAGAAACTGGTAAGTCTTAAGTATGGGACTGTGTGAGTTTGTATTTAGCAATGGGTAATATACAGTGAAAGTAGCTAATGAAGCAATCTCAGAAAGGTATCTGATATTAAGTTATAAAGCCTGCCCTTTATTTACTAGCCCTTTTACATAGCTTTTTCTCTTCAAGAGAGTACTTGATGGATGCGCCAAATTGTTAGTTTGAATGAGGAGAAGCAGGGCAAATCCTCTTGGCATGCTTTTGGCTATTACTTTCAATTTCTCATTGACTTCTTGGCTAAGTAGTGAGTCACTGATCCGTGTAGTAGAGATGAGAAAAAAATGTCATTTGGTCTATCAAATTAAAAAATATCAAAAACTCATTTCCAATGAAGCCAGAGCAGGTCACACATTTTTTATTCTTCAGACTCCTATAAATGGTGTTTCTCTCATTTTGCTCTTTTATAAACAGAGGGAAGGCAAAAATCACATTTTTAATACAAACTATTATTAGTCTTCATTTTTTTAAATTATAATTTTATTTTTTTTCTTTTTTTTAAAAAATATATTTTATTGATTTTTTACAGAGAAGAAGGGAGAGGGATAGAGAGTTAGAAACATTGATGAGTCAAGGGTATGTACCTTGGTTGCAGGCACATCCCCATTGGGGGGTGTGCAGGAGGCAGCTGATCGATGTTTCTCTCTCATCGATGTTTCTAACTCTCTATTCCTCTCTTTTCCTCTCTGTAAAAAAATCAATAAAATATATTATTTTAAAAAATTAACCTCCTACTATGAGGATATATATGAAAAGTGGGAAGAATAAAGGTAATAAACTCAAGGACTAGGTTACTTATTTAGCTTGGAAAACACAGGGATTTTTCACTGAGGCAGTCACCCGAGATGGTGTGTTTCTATGTATGCATGTGCATGTACTCACACATGCTGCATCTAGCAAGATTAGTCCAAGTGCACAATCTCTTTTCCTAAGGTGGTAGAAGTCACCAAAGTCATTCAAAAGTATTTTACAAAAGGTAAATGAATTTTCCCAACAATTATAAATTACGGGCATGAAGCAAAAGGTTTTCTTTACAAAAATTAAAAGTGCAGTTATGTAGGGCTGTGGTTAGTTAACCGTACTGAGTTGCCGATCTAGCATTTGTGGCTTGTTGGAAGGGTAGTGTTAACTATTTAACATGTAATGGTGTACTTAACTCTTATCTAGCACGTTGTCTTCTCATTGCTTTGGGGGAGGGAGGGTCTGCTGGCACTGTCTAACTTGCTTACCTGCTGAATTAGCAGTTTGCTTGTGCTATAACCGTTATTGTAGGTGCGACTTAGGGTAGGCTTAAAGTGCTGGGTGGTGATTTGAGTTCAAACAATAAAAAATTGTATTTAAAAAAAAAAGGCAAACATGGTCGTGAAAAATGGTCAATGAAAGAGTCAGAAAGGTAGTCAGGCACCTTTTGCTAAGGTGGTAGAAGTCACCAAAGCCATTCAAGAGTATTTTACAAAAGGTAAATTAATTTTCCCAACAATTACAAATTATGTGCTCTAGTCAATGCATTTGCAACCTCCATCTCCTAAGCATAAAAAAGAACTATTAAAGAATGCTTAGTTTTAGACTCAGATAAACATACAAAATTTAAAAAATCACATTCTTTACAATGTGTGGTACCAACGAGATTATTATTTTTTAATTTAATGCCAAATAATTTAATATATAATATGGGTGTGTGTATACATGTCAACCTATGAATCTTTCTATATATAAGACACACACCCCTAAATATGTTTGTCTTACATCATAGATTGCCATATTATTTACATGTGGTAATACATTTGATCCTTTGGTTATTTTCTTCCCAATCAACATTATACTTATTCTTTTAAAATGTTTATTCTTATAAATAATATATATATTATTAGGTAAAGAAAATTAGGTAGCACTAATAAACAAAATAAAGAAAATAAACACCAGTAAGCTTCCAAAGATATTCACTATTAAAATGTTGATGAATTTATAGTGTGATATAGAGATGTGGTTGGGAGGCACAGAAATCTGGATTTAAAACCTGCTCAACAGTTTATGATTTCCAGTACTCTTGATTAATTAACCAGACTGAGGCTAATATTTATCATCTGCACATTGGAAAAGATAATCAGCATTTGTGTGTGAGTGTGTGTGTGTGTGTGTGTGTGTGTGTATTTTGAGGGCAGAAAAGAGAAAATATAGTTAGTGCTATGAACTGTTGTTATTATTACTATTATTATTACCTTTTGCTTTTTTGTTTGCAATGTAACAATTTTTATACCTATATACTGACTTTTTATAAAATACCATACTTTTAACATGCTTTTTGATAATTTGTCATTTTCCTTTAACTGTGTATCTTGAAAAAAATTAATTGCCACTAGAAATAGTTTAGCCCCTTTTTTTGAATGACTCTTTAGTAAATGCTTCATTGTATGAATGTTCTATCATTTAGTTTGCAAATACATTATTTTAAACATTTATTTCCAATATTCCATTTGTTAAATGATACTATAATAAACATCTTCAGAGCCAATTTTTTGTGCAAAATCTTAATTCTCTTCATAAGTTTGTTATATATAGATAGACGTATTTTTATAATTTTGATAGGTATTTAATACCTCCTAGAAGCCTTATACCAATTTATATTTTATACTCCAGCTGTATATAAAAGTTCCTAGTATGTCAGAATCATGAGAATGAGATATTTGAAAGCTGATCTAGCCAGTTGGTAATATGGATAGAGTTAAAGAGCTTCTTCAGTTTCTTATGAGAGTGTTATCCTCCTTGGAAAAATCTAGAATTTAATATTTTGGATTTAAGATAACCTTTAAAAAGTTTTCCCCTTAGGCTAAAGGGGACAAATTAGTGGTTTTTTTTGGTATTTTTTTTAACATTTTATGTTTCAGTTTCTCCTGCACTCAATTTAATATTTTCTGATTTGTTTGAATCAGTCTGTTTCTGTGATTTAGTTATTCCAATACACTGAATATTGGCAATGCTCTCTAAATGTTAAAATATTAGTTATTTCATGCTTAATACTAGAAAAAAACTACTTTCTATTGCTTGGCCAAAAACAAAGAACTACAGATATCATAAACATACGCTCATATCTCCCTCTGAATAGATCTGGTTCTTAGTTTGAATTTTCCTAGGAAGGTTGTATTTGAAACATTCTGTCAAATTCATAGTAAAGGCTTGGCAGATTTTACCAAGCTCTTAAGTGACTGCTTTCAGATGTATCATGTCATGCATTTATTTTTTGGGTAAAATAGAATTCAGAAAATGTACATGAATCTTTGCATTGTAGTTATAAAATTAACTCAAACATTGCATTGGTTATATATTCATAAAAGTAATATACATGTAGGGAAAGAAAATGAGGTAGTAATTCCCCTACTACTGGTTTTAATTCTGAAAAATTAAACCAATAGAGACAAAAATTACAAATTTGTAGGCATTAAGAGAGCCAATTTAATTATTGCACATTGTCACTGTTGCTTCAATAATCTTATTTTTTAAATAAAATATATCATTATTTAGTCAGTCTACACCTAAGGTGTTTATACATCATCTCTTATTTGGCTATTATCATTTCCATGCTCTAGATTATATCCCTTCCTGACTTCTCATAGACTGTAAAGTAGAATAAATATTCGCTGTATTTAATCTTTACTTTTCCCTTGTCTGCTATCCTTTTTACAATCATTTAAACATATGCAAATATCTACCATCTAAAAGAGGGGAAACAAACATATCTTCCAAAGTTTAACAATGCTGCTGATTATAGATAGTATGATCATTACTATTTTATTCTTGAGGACATTAAGATTCAGCGATAGTGAGGGTCTCTTCCCAAGAGTACTGACATTGAAACTCTGGGCTGCAGAATTTCAAAGAAGATATTTTTTGCATTATCCAGTATCTCAAATATCATATTGCCTCTCTCAAATGTAGGCCTGTACTACTAATTATATGGTATATTAATATACTAAGGAGCTGATGTTTCTAAGATAGTACTGATATTTTCCCAATATTTTGACCTTTTCTTAAAGTACCATCCTGGTACTACCTAGTTCAGTGAGTCATATTCTTTCTGTAATTCAAGTACTTTTCTAAACTAACTCTCCTTGTGAAAGACTGGTGGAGAATTGCACCAGCTGCAAATATATTGTGTTTGATTTTTGTAAATTAGCATGAAGACTGAAATTCCTAGAAAATTGATGGTTGGTGGAATTTGCATAATTTCAGTCATATTAAGAACTTCCAGTTATTTAAATATAATTTGTTTCTTTCTGCTATAATATCATGCTATTTTTTAAGAAATGAAGATAACAGCTGAGGCCTAATTCATTTAAATTCTATTATACAGTCAGTGAACAATATATCGCTTCCATAAAAAATCCTTTAAGGATGAGTCATCTATGCTAATATAACTTATTAATATAGTCACCTTTTATAGACCACTAGAAATTACTTCACATATTTTTTTTCATAGTAAATTAACTAGGTTTCTAAGTCATCCAGATACTTGCATTGTTTTGATTTAGGCTCTAGTACATTCTTGTACACATAAAATGCAGAAAGACATTTCCATATATCTCTTATTTTCAAAATTCTCACAAAATTTATTTTTACCTGTGATGTCATCAACACCAACGGGCTTTAAATTATCCAGATATGTCCTGATTCTTACTATTTTTCCTTCAATTTTGGTGGAAAAGTTGTTTCTTTGATCTAAAGCAGATAATTACACCTACATTCCACATATTATTCCCTCCTTCATTTCAGGGACTTTGATTCATCAGTTATTCACCTCTCACAACTGAATCTTCCAACACTACTTGAATATTTCTTTCAACATATATCCCAAGTCTTCTCAGATAAACTAGTAAATACCTTCAAATCTCTGCCAACCTTATGTCTCTTTCTAGATATCTTCCTATTTTCTGATTTTTTCCATGACATCTTTCCTGTTCCTTTCTATGCATTCCCCTAACTTTTTTCTCTGCATAATGATTTAACTTCTTAAAGTGCCATGTCAAATTTAGTGTGGAGCAGATAGATAAGCAATCTAGACGTGGGATGATGGTGGCTTTGAGTAGGTCATTGACAACAGACATAGAAATAATTAGATTTGGGATATATTTTAGAAATAGAATCAATAGAACTTGATCAGAGATTTTATGATCAATAAGGTTGGTAATGTATAAGAAATACAGGTTGTCCCCCAAAATGTATACACACTTTGAATGTTTATGAAGTCATTGTTTATTAATATACAGTGAATTTTAAAAATTTAAAAGAATCTACATAAATGAGTAAAATTTTTGTCAATGCCTGTTTTCAAACTGATGACCATTCTGGTTCAGGCACTTGTAATAACGTGAAGGAATGGAATCTCAAACATCAAGAATCATTTCCTTTGGTATTTGTGTGCCCTCACTTCATCAGCAGTTGCCAGTTTTGCACCATAAACTTTATCTTTTATGTATCCCTGTAACAAAGGTCTAGTGAATAAACTTTAGGATACATTTTAGTTGTTCAAATCTTAGTCTGGTTTCACCTATTATTTTAAATCAGTTAAACTTGAAAAGGAGTGAATATTAGGTGAGCTATCAGCTGTTAAAATGTGTATTCAATTTAGGGACACCCTATATATCTAGATGGACTTCCAGTGTACCAGGTGGATGAAAGTGACCTTTAGAAAGGTAAGTCTCAGGAGGATATGTTGGTAGTATAATACTAAGAGTTCACCTTCAGTCATTATAATTTTGAGACAATTAAAAGAGCTCCAAGTAGAATTACCTTCTGAATCTCAGAAAAAAAGCAGTTATAAACATACAACTGGGAGATGTTAGAGTTTATATTGTTTTTAAAACCTTGAAAATAGAATAGCTTTCTGAGGCAGAACATCTTGAGTGAGAATAGATTTGGGCCTGGTATTGACCCATGAGAACTGCTCCATTTATACTTCATTTTCTAAATGAAATATTTACTTATCAGTTTTACAGTTACTTTATCTGAGAGAAAAGAATAAAAACCCTTATTTGAAAATGTCAACATTATATTCATGCAATTAATGTGTTGGACTAAATATCTTTCAAGAATTCTCTGGCTCTTCCATTTCTAGCACATACCACATTTAATATCTTACTCAGTTCTGCCAACTTTTCTTTCAGACATTTGTTTCAACTGCTATAACCTTTGTTCCAACTATGACCTATTCTCTATGTAGATAGCACAGTGACTTTTATCACAGAAGTCAAATCAAGTTACTCCCCATGCAAAGCTCTCAAATGATACCATCACACTTAGACAAAAATCCAGATCCATCATGAAAGCCTGAATGATCGTTTCTGCTGCCATTCATAACTATGTCTCTACACTCATCTCCTATGTTTTTCTTCATCACTCATTGCATTGCAGCTATTCTAGACTACTTAAATTTATCCAACTCTGTTGCTGCCTCTGGACATCCATACTTACAGTTCCCTCTGCCTATAAAGTTCATTCCCAACATACACTCAAGGTTTTCATTTTATTCTGGTATTGACTCAAATATCAACTTCTTAGAGAGGCCTTTCCTATGTATTCTATCTGATAACACTTGTCTTTGCCCCTGTACTACATGTACCTTAACAAGGTATTCGAGTTTTCAAAAAAAATTTACAAAGACTATTTTTTTAGATCAGCTTTACATTCACAGCATTACTGAGCATAAAGTACAGAGATTCCCCACATACTTTCTGCTCTTCAGATGCATAGCCGTCCCCATTGCTAACATTCCCAACCAGAGTAGTAGGTTTGTTGCAATTGATTAACCTACATTAACACATCATAATCAACTGAACTCCATAGTTTACATGAGGGTTCACGCTTGATGTTGTGCAGTCTATGGTTTTCATAAATTAAATGTAGAATGGCATTTATCCATCATGATGACATCACACAGTATTTTCACTGTCCTGCTGATTCATCACCCCCCTCCCCCAAACCCTTGGCACCACTCGTCTTTTTATACCTTCATCATTTTTGCCTTTTCAGCAGATATCATATAGTTGGAATCATACAGAATGTAGCCTTTTCAGACTGGGTTCTTTCACTTAGTAATATATATTTAAAATTTATCCATATTTTTTCATGGCTTAACAGCTCATTTCTTTTTAATGTTGAATAATAGCCCATTACATAGATGCCCCACTGTTTATCCATTCACCTACTGAAGAACAACTTGGCTGCTTTAATAATTATGAATCAAACTACTAAATCATCTATGTAGTTTTTGTGGGGATATAAATACCAAGGAGTATAGTCGCTGGACTGTGTCCTAACTTTAGTTTTATAAGAAACTGCCAAACTATCTTCCAAATGACGAATCATTCTGCATTCCCACCAATAATGAATGAGAGATTTTGTTATTCCACATCTCACCAACATTTTGTATGGTCAGTGATCCAGATTTTGGTCATTTAATAGCTTTGCAATGGTATTTAATTGTTGTTTTAATTTGTATTTGCCTAATGACATATGATGTGTAGTATTTTTTTACATTTTTTTCCATCTGTACATCTTCTTTAGTGAGGTGTCTGCTAAGGTATTTGGCTCATTTTTTAATCAAGTTGTTTTGGTTTTTTTATTGTTGAATTTTAAGAGGTCTTTGTATATTTTGAATAACTACTTTAACAGATATGATTTTTGTAAACATTTTCTTCTAATTTGTGGCTGTCATTTCATTTTCTAGCTTCTCTTTCTCTTGGTAGAAGTGTTTTACTTTTAATAAAACCCCCTTTATCTATTTTTTGTTCCATGGATTGTCATCTAGGTTTTCTCCTATGTTATCTAGATGCTTTATAGCTTTACATTTTACACTTAGATCTATGATCCATTTTAAATTAATTTTTGTGAAGGATGTAAGGCATGAGTTAGATTTATTTCATTTTTTATTTTTGCATGTGGATGTTAAGTTGCTTTAGCACCATCTGTTGCAGACACCATCTTTATCTTTGCTCCTTTGTCAAAATCAGACTACATTTACATGGACCTATTCCTAAGCTCTATAGTCTGTTGTATTGATCCATTTGTTTATTCTTTTGCTAATACCACAGTGTTTGTACTGTAGATTTATAGCAAGTCTTAATGTCAGAGAGTGTCATTCCTCAATATTTATTTTCCTTCAATATTGTATTGGCTATTCTGACCCCCCCCCCCTTCATATAAACACTAGCATCAGTTTGTGATGATTACAAAATAAATTGCTGTAGTTTTTAGTAGAATTGCATTTAATTTACAGAATGAGGTGGGAAGAACTGGCAATTTAACAATATTGAGCCTTCCTATTCATGAAAGTGGAATATATTTTCATTTGTATAGTTCTTTGATTTTATTAATTCTCACATGAATCTTGCATACATGTTTTGTTAAATTTATACCTAAGTTTTTATTTGTTTATATGTTAATTTAAATGGTATTGTGTTTTTAAATTAAAATTGCACTTGTTCATTACTGGTATATAGGAAAACAACTGACATATGTACATTTGCTTTTCATCCTGAAACCTTGCTATAATCACTTGAGTTCAATGAATTATATTTGTTGGTTCTTTCAGATTTTCTACAGAGATGGCCATGTAATTTATGAACAAAGATAGTTTTATGTTTTCCTTCCCTGTTTGTATACTTTTTATTTCTATTTATTTAATCATTGCATTAGCTAGTACTTCTGGTGTTTTGTTGAAAAGCCGTGATGAGAAAATAACATGCTTGCCTTTGTTTCTGATCCTAGAAACAAGTTTATGAACTTCTCAACAAGTTTCTCACCATTAAATATGATGGTAGGCATAGGATTTTTATTGATATTCTTTATCAAATAGAGGAAATTTCCTCTTTATTCCTAGGCCACTGGAATTCTGTACGTTTAATGGTGTTGGATTTTGTCATGCTTTTTCTATACCTATTAATATAATTATGTGATTTTTCTTCAGCTTGTTGATGTGATAGACCCAGGGTAAATCCCACTTGGTCATGGTGTACCATTATTTTTACACATTATTTAATTTGACTTGCTAATATTGTGTTGATTTTTTTTGCATATAAATACATGAGATACATAGGGTTTTCTTTGATTATCTTGGTCTAGTTTTGGTATTGGGGTAATGCTGACCTCATACAATGAGTAGGAAATTCCCCATTTGCTTCTATCCTCTAAAAAAATTACAGAGAATCAATAACATTGTGAGGCTTTTAATTTCTTCTATAACTCTTTATTAACTGATTCAATATTTACATGTTTATTTGTTTATTACCTCTCTCTCTTTTTCTCTCATGAATGTGTTTCATGAGATGAGAATTGTGTATTTTAGTTGTTTTCTTTAGTTTTAGTATAATATCTAACACACTGTAGGCATTAAAATAATTGTGGAAAATAAATAAAATGGGGAATATAATAAGTGCATTTATTAATTTAAAAAGTAATACCATTTATTTACTTGGTCAATAAGTATTCATCATTTACCTATGCCATTTTAACGAGGTATAAGATAGAAAGTTTTCAACTGCCTTAAATTCAGTGTGACAAAATCAATTTAAAGGTTCGTTGTTGATTAGTAACCTTGTGATTGTGCAATACTCCATGGTATTTCAGATCTTTAGCATATCACCGTAGACAAATTTATCTTCAAATGTTAACAGGTGAACTTCTAGAAATGTTTTTTTCTCTTTGTCATAGATGTGTCTATATTGTAGACAAACTTAAAATATTTACTATCTTTATTAGCCTGTACATTCTTTTGCATTAATAAGAAGTTTCCATGACAGGGTTTTACTCCATTGGATAATTCAGCTGCTCATTAAAATATAGTAAAGATTTTGCTGAATCCACTCAATACTACTCATGATTTAATGAACATTAATGAGCTTTGTGATTGTCCTGTGGAGCAAAAGTCACATCTCATTAGGTGGACTCCCAAAATGCCTAAAGGTGAGCTAACACAGCTTTAGATATAGAAGGTAATTTCATACTTAATTGGTTCCTTACTTGCCACACAAGAGACACATATCCAGAGTCCAGAGCTACAGCTTGAAATGGCATACATGTTGTTTGCTTTGACAAGTCAATACAATGGTAGATTTCACAGAGAGCTTCTGTGAGTAGTTTAAGGCCATTCTCTATTATGTTAATAACTTGTCATGCTATGACTCGATTCACATAAAATAGAGTGTAAGGAAGAGAGTCAAATAAGTCTTAACTCAAGTTGACATTTATTTGCTCTATCTTTTGTATAGGGTATGGCACTGGAAGTACCTACATGTACTGGTATATATTCAGATGCACATTTCAAAGGCATTGTTTGTTTTCATTAACTGACTTACCATGTGGCAGAAAATTTACATATAATATTTTTCTTTCTAATAAAAACTCTGAAAGTGGGGACTATTATTTTCACTTTATAGATGAGAAAGCTGATGTATGAAGTTACTTGCTAGAGCTGTCATAATAAAATACCACAGGCTGGGTGGCTTAAACAGCAGAAGTTTCTTTTCTCTAGTTTTGGAAGTTGGATGTAATTAGAGCAAAGTGGGAGCAGGTTGTTTGCTCCTGAAGCCTCTCTCCTTGGCTTGTAGATGTCTGCCTTTTTGCTATGTCCCTCTATGACCTTCCTACTATGTATGTACATTCCTAGTGTGCCTTCTCTTCTTGTAGGAAAAAAGTCATACTACATTAGGACCCCACCATTAAATCTTCATGTAATTTCAATTACCTCTTCAAAAAACTTATCTTCAAGTGCAATCATGGTACTGGAGTTTAGTCCTCAAATTCTGAATGTTGGGAAGTCAATTTAGTCTATAATATTTGCTAAATGTCACATTGGTTGTAAGTGGTGGATCAATGAATTGAATTCAGCTTTCTCTAACTACAAAGTCCAGGATCCTATTCAGTAAACTCCACTATGTAAATATGCATAGAATTCAGAATAATGGGTACTACTCTAAAAATGTTATATATTTGAAAGGTCAAAATGCAGTTTATTGTGTCATTATAATAAACAGAAAATTTTAACTTATCTAATGGTTAAGTTCTCTGTTATTTATTTATTTGTAAAATATATTTTTATTGATTTTAGAGAGGAAGGGAGAGGGAAGAGAGAGAGGGAAACGTAAATGATGAGAGGGAATCATTGATTGGCTGCCCCCCTGCACGCCTCCCACTGGGGATCAAGCCCGCAACTCCGGCATGTGCCCTTGACTGGAATGGAACCCGGGACCCTTCAGTACACAGGCCAATGCTCTATCCACTGAGCCAAACCAGCTGGGCTCAGTTATTTTTAAAAAGCTGTATTGTATGTAATATAGAATAATTTCAATCAGAAATATGTTAATCAATTCTAGTTGTTAACTATACATGCATACAGAACATTCATCTTTAGTAAATTTTTTGAAGATCTTTGATTTAGATTTGTTTATGTAACATTGTTCCAAATATACATTTTCAAAGGTGGCACTCTAGTTGCCATTATCACTTGGCATAAGTAAGAAGTAAAAGGTTTGGAGTAAAATTCATTTTATTCACAATATTTAATGTTGTATGGCTCATAAGAATATGGAAAACAGAATGTTTTTTAGAATTGATTTTTCCCCCAGAATTTCAGATTATTTTTACAATGGTGCTACTGTCTTAGAGCAGGCTTCTGGTGCATTTGACCTGATTAAAGTAGAAAGACAAAATCTTGGAACTCTGCGTACTAGACCAGGCTGCATAGCATGTTGTTGCATTCATGCTAACATTCAGCATACACTAAATTAATAGTGAACATCTGTGAAATTTTTCATAGAGTTCAAAAGGTTTTAAGTTTAATCATGACTCTCCAAATATAAGGTTATGCCTATAGAATGTCTCTGAAAACTGAAAAATCCTTATACTTTTTACTGTAACATTGTACTTAAGATGGGCCTTTGGACTGAAAGTATGGCCTCAGTCTTGCTGTGATGACTACCACCTTGTTTTCCGCAAGCTACCTAGCCTCTGTAAGCCCCAAATTGTGCAAAAATGGGGAAAATACCTATTAATCTAATATGATATGATAAGTAAACTGAATCAGCATTTGCATATCACCCAGCATGATTCCTAGAACATAGTAAATGCCTGGATTTGTCAGTGGTAAACTGACATAGTCATTGTGACAATTTATAATTTTCATTTCAACTATGTAGTGATTTACTTATGGTCTATCTTCCCTTCTAAAGGCAAATTCCATGGAATTACAGATGGTTGATTTGTAAAATCTTTGCATAGCTAACTCTTAATGTAATACTTGACCTATGGAAGCCCTGGTGAATGACTATTGAATAAATGAGTTAATTAATAAATTGAGTTTTATGATTTGCATGATAACTTCAGTTATATTTGTGAAATTCCACATTGAGTGCCATAGAGAAGAATAAGACAAGACAGGGTGAATATCTCACTACTCACTAATAGTTTCTATTGCTTATTAACAGACTGAAAACACTATAGAATAAATTAATGGATGATATTCAGCTCTAAGAACACCTATGTTGATTTATGACCCTTGCTATATTTCCTGTGGTTAGTTTCAGCTCAAGGAGAGAGAAACTACAATTGAACGATTCTTGTTCTTGCCCTCACTGGGTAGCTCAGTTGGTTAGCGCATCCTCCTGATACACCAAGGTTGTGGGTTTGATGATCAATTAGGGTACATACAAGAAGCAATCGATGAATACATAAATAACTGAAACAACAAGTTGATGTTTTTCTCTCCTTTTCTCTCTCATAAAAAAAATTCTTGTTTTATCTCACGAACTCTTCTGCCATGCATCATTTTTCTTATATCTTTTTCCAGTATTTCCAATAGTTAGTAGTTAATTTATAGGTTGATTCAGTGTGCCATTTTGCTGAAAGTAAAACTTCAGAGAAAAACCATTTTGCTCAGAGATAGTTTTAAATTTATTCAATACTTATGTATCAGGTACTCTTCTAGACTCTTGGAAACACCTGGGAAGAATAAAACCACATACCTGCCCTTATAGCATGGCAAAAATAGATTAAAAAATACATTAGAGCCCAGCCAGTGTGGCTCAGTGATTGAGCATTGACCTATGAACCAGGAGGTCATGATTCGATTCCTGGTCAGAACACAAGTCCGGGTTGCAGGCTCGATCCCCAGTGTGGTGTGTGCAGGAGGCAGCTGATCAATGATTCTCTCTCATCACTGATGTTTCTGTCTCTCCCTTCCTCTCTGAAATCAATAAACATATATTTTAAAATACATAAGTATACAAAATAGCATATATACAGATGCCAATTACCATGGAGAAAGAAAATTTGAAGAGGTAGAAATATTTGAGTTGAGAAAATACAAGACAGTGCCCCTTTTGAGCAAAATTTTGGGGATCTGAGAGATTATGTTGAAGAATATCTGAAGGAAGACCATTCTAGGCAGAGAGAACAGCTATACCAGTTCAGAGGTAGAGATAGCAAGGAAGACAGAGAGGCTGGAGCAAAGGAAGCGGGAGAAGTAAAAGTAGAAAAAGTGAGGTCATGCAATCAGAGAGATTAAATGTTATGGGAAATTATCTTTACTTTTTGAAAACATTGAATACTGTAATCCAATTCTATAAGCTAACAAATGTTGGCTTCCAATTATATTATGATCTCTTCAGGGTATTTCCTATTCGTTGCTGTATTCCAAAAGCATGTCATTGAATCTGCAGAGTAGGTGACCCACAAAACTTTGTTAAAGAAAGGATCCATCACTTGGAAGCTGGTTATGAAATTTTTGTAGCCCAAACAAAAAATCTGATTTTTAAAACTGGTTATCTAAAATACCAAAAATTTTATTCAATTAATAAGCTTGTTTGGTGCATTGTAATGGTAATGTCTTTGTCATTTTTATAGGAAACTAGAGGCCCAGTGCACAAAAATTTGTGCACTGGGGGGGGGGGGAAGTCCCTCAGCCCGGACTGTGCCCTCTTGCAAACTGAGACCCCTCAGGGGATGCCCACCTGCTGGCTTAGGCCCGCTCCCTGGGGGATTGGGCCTAAGCTGGCAGTCACACAACCCTCTGGCAGCCCGGGAGCCCGCAGGGGATGTCCACTTGCCAGCGGGGAGCAGGCCTAAGCTGCAGTCAGATATCCTTAACGCTGCTGAGGAGGCGGGAGAGGCTCCCACCACCACCGCTGTACTGGCAGCCATCAGCCTGGCTTGTGGCTGAGCAGAGCTGCCCCTGTGGGGGCACACTGACCACCAGGGGGCAGCTCTTGCATTGAGCATCTGCCTTCTGATGGTCAGTGTGTGTCATAGTGACCAGTCATTCCCTGTCATTCTGCTGTTAGGGTCAATTTGCATATTACCCTTTTATTATATGCCTGGTGCATGGGTGGGGGCTGGCTGGTTTGCCCTGAAGGGTATCCTTGATCAGGGTGGGGGTCCCACTGGGGTGCCTGGCCAGCCTGGGTGAGGGGCTGAGAGCCGTTTTCAGTTTGGCCACACCCCCTTCAGGGAGGTAGGTCCTGCTGGGTTGCCTGGCCAGCCTGGGTGAGTGGCTGATGGCTGTTTGCAGGCTGGCCACAGCCCGCCAGCAGGGACCCTCACCCCTTGAGGGTGTGGCCAGCCTGGGTGAGGAGCTGATGGCTGTTGGCAGGCTGGCCACAGCCCCTTCAGGGTGGGGGTCCCAGCTGGGGTGTCTGGCCAGCCCAGGTGAGGGGCTGATGGCTGTTTGCAGGCTGGCCATGGTCCCCCAGCCACCCAAGTTCCCAGTGGAGGCTGGCTGGAAGCAGGTATCTGGGATTTATTTATCTATTATAATTGAAATGTTGTTGCCTTAGCGGAGACCACAGTGGGCTAGGGCAGGTGGGAAGCTTGCCTTCCTCCATCTCTGGGGCAACCAAGCCTCCTGCTTGCTCCAGCTCTGTGGCCGCTAGCTGCCATCTTGGTTGGGTAAATTGGCATATAGTCGCTCTGATTGGCTGATGGGTGTGGCTTGGGGGCACAGTGAAGGTATGGTCAATTTGCATGTTTCTCTTTTATTAGATTAGATACCTCAGGGATAGTAGGAATAGAGCAATAGAGCACAAAATTCTCCTGAGCACCTCACAGAAAGAGATTGAGAGAAGGGGAAAAAGCAGAACAGTAAAAGATAGAGGAAGCGGGGAGGAGAAAGGATTTTGTTAATTTGAGACTACATATGTGTGTGTGTGTGTGTGTGTGTGTGTATGTATGAGAGAGAGAGAGAGAGAGAGAGAGAGAGAGAGAGAGAGAGAGAGAAAGAGAGAGAGATTTAAAATCACAATCTGTTTCTGTTAATCTTCAGTTAGATTTTGAAAAGTATTTAACTACAATCCAATTTGTTTGAGAGCCTCAAATATTGCTCTCTATTTTATTCTCCTAAAAAAAGGTGGGGGGATATCTTTGTCCATTACTAGAAGTATATCCAATGTCATTCACGACTAAAGGGTAAAAGATGGTCATCTATGTATGCATATGTACTTGGTAAGTTGAAAAAGATTAGTCTGATATGTGGGCAAATATTTTGTTAATATATGGACATATCTAGGAATCAATAGGAATTACTATGTAGTTCACCCTTAAACAACATGGGTTTAAACTGAATGGTCCACTTATACATAGATTTTTGTTTTTAGTAAATACCTGTACTCTTTTTAATCAGAAGTTGAATGTTTATGAATGCAGAAGGCCAATTGTATTCATTGATCTATGCTACTATATGTAAGGAACATGAATATCTGTGGATTTTGGTATACATGGGAGTTCCTGGAACCAATCTCCATATATACAGAAGGACAGACATGTTTTGTGGGAAATTATACTTAGATTTTCAATTGCACAGCTGTTGGTGTCCCTAACCTCACATTGTTCAAGGGTCAACTCTCTATTCATTTAAAAATAGAATAAATTATTGGGCAAGTTTAACTCAACTTTATAGTATTAGCTGTTGAGTTATACAATAATTAGAAAAGCTTTTTCTAAGAAATGAAATAATGTTAAGATTATTTGGAGAATAGTATTTTTGTTTCAGAGGTTCTTTGTACTTTATAGATTGCCTTAGATATTAAATTAACATTTCTTTTGCCACACGTTACCCTTTGAACAAAATAGAAAATAAATGTATTTACTTATTAAACAACTGTATAGATTTATGTAATATAACATTGTTATTTAAATATATATCTGCATATAAACTTTATAATTAAAATTATAATTTACTTAGGATTATTTTTTTACCTCTGAACTCTGAGTGCTATAAGATTAGGAGATTCCTATACTATTATTCTTATTCTTAAATAGTAAGATAATTATTGCAGCAATATTCTCTTAAGGATGAAAATTGGATCCACCCCGTAGTACACTTAAATTAGGAGTCTAATTCCCCTTTTTAAATGAATATTTTTATGTTAGGAATAACTGCATTAGGTAAAAATGTCATAAATGTGGTTATACTTTCTATGCTCAAACTATAAGGGTATTTATTCTATGTACAAACAATGGTTCCATTAAAAACTAATTCTGCTGACTTTGCCCAGCCAAATGCATATAAGTTAGGGCATGGCATGGAGGATAACATCATCTAGATTGAATGTTACTAACACATTCTAAATATGGGATGGACCAAACTATGAAAGCCATCAATGTTTTGATGAAAAAAAAAACACATTTTTTTTTCTTTACCAAAGTACTACCCAACAATCCAGGCCAGCGGTTCTCAATCTGTGGGTCGCGACCCCTTTGGCAGTCGAATGACCCTTTCACAGGGGTCGCCTAAGACCATCCTGCATATCAGATATTTACATTATGATTCATAACAGTAGCAACATTACAGTTATGAAGTAGCAACGAAAATAATTTTATGGTTGGGTCACAACGTGAGGAATTGTATTTAAAGGGCCAGAAGGTTGAGAACCACTGATCCAGGCTGACATGAATACTCCCTACTTTGAGACCTAAATATCTATATATATAAAAGCCTAAGGGACTGAACAACCGAATGGCCTATTGACCAGTCGACCGGTCGCTATGATGCACATTAACCACCAGGGGGAAGACGTTCAATGCAAGAGCTGCCCCCTGGTGGTCAGTGCACCCTCACAGTGGGAGCACCATTCAGGTGCCAGACACTGGGCTCATGACTGGCAAGCACAGCTGTGGCTGCGCGTACCTCTCCCGCTTCCACAGCAGCACTACCAAGAGGCGGCAGCAGGCACTGC
Source organism: Myotis lucifugus (assembly GCF_000147115.1). Lineage (NCBI taxonomy): Eukaryota > Metazoa > Chordata > Mammalia > Chiroptera > Vespertilionidae > Myotis > Myotis lucifugus. The sequence continues at coordinate 63,089 of NW_005871073.1, forward strand.
AGGGCCGGGATGAGCAGGAGTGGTGCAGTGCCTGGCCTGGGCTCAAGCTCCTCCCCGGCCTCCTGCCGCTTCGTGCACTACTACATCCCCAAAGGGGTCCTGGATTGTGAGAGGGTGCAGGCCAGGCTGAGGGACCTCACCAGTATTTCTATAAAATATTGTTAACATTTTACTACAACTCATTCTGCTTGAGCACAGGAACTACATATTACTCTTTTGGTATCTCACAAATTCCAGAGCAATCCCTTGCACACAGTATACACCTCAAATAATGTTTGTTCTATTAGTAAATTCGTAGACACAGACCACACTGTGGTGGTAGTCAGAAGAAAAGAGGGGGTGGAAGTAGCTGGAAGTGGACAAAGGCTAGATAAATGGGGACAGAAAGAAACTTTGTTTTGGGAGATGGGTACACAATGCAGTATGCAGATAATGTTGTTTTGTGTTTCCACTTGAAACCTGTATGATTTTGTGAACCAATGTCACCAAAAAAACTCAGTTTAAAAATACATAAAAATAAGTCACTCTGTTTCAATTTCTAAATCCTTCTTGGAAGTACAATTATCTAGGTATGCATTATCAAAATGACTTTTTTCTCATTCTCACCCAAGGATATATTATTTTTCCATTGATTTCAGACAGAGTGGAAGGGAAGGAGGAGGGGAGAGAGAGAGAAAGAGACATCGACATGAGAGAGACATATCCATTGGTTGCCACCTGCATGCACCCCAAGCAGGGTTGCAGTTTGAACCAGTAACTGAGGTACATGCCCTTGGCTCATAATTGAATCCTTGACCCTTCGATCCAATGGTCTAACCACTTAGCACAGTGGTTCTCAACCTTCCTAATGCTGCGAACCTTTAATACAGTTCCTCATGTTGTGGTGACCCCCAATTTCATTGTTACAAATTGAACATAATTAAAGCATAGTGATTAATCACAAAAACAATATGTAATTATATATGTGTTTTCCGATGGTCTTAGGTGACCCCTGTGAAAGGGTCATTCGACCCCCAAAGGGGTCGTGACCCACAGGTTGAGAACTGCTGAGCAAAACTTGCCAGGGCGGTGACATTGTATTTTTAGTCACAAATTGTGATTTAGTTTATACTTCCAGGGAATGAATATGTATTTATCTACATTCAATACATACATATACACACAGAGGCTCATACACAACATGGTATTTTTTTTTACCATGAAATTAATCATAAAATAAGTTGAAGATCCCATATCAATTGTGCTTTAATATGTATGTAAGTGTTTGCACAGAACAAAATTTTTCACCCCTTTTATGGGATATACATGTCAGATAAATTCACATAAATCTTATATCCCTAATGGTTGTGACAGAACTAAGATAGACTGCTGGTTATGTGCATTTCCAAAGCTATAATTCCATTCAGTTGCCTTTCTCTCAAGAAAGCATATGAGTCAGCCTCACATTAAAACAATGACCTCTTAAATGTTCTAATCAAATACATTACTTACTTTGAATTTTTAAAGTAAATTACTCAAAAATTAGTTCTCTAAACTATGATTAATAACAAATTACTTGTGGCACTTTCTGTAATGAATCTCATTATAAGAGTGATCCTGCCTCTGGACAGGTTCCCATCTTGACTCTGCCTTCTACTAGCAATATAGCATTCCAGCGCTGTGTTCTGATCTGTAAAAATGGGAAAGTACTATTAATGATTTGAGTGATAATCTATATATATCCATTTGGGGGATATCTTCTTCATAGTAATTCTATATAATAAAAGTCTAATATGCAAATCAACCAAACAGCAGAACGACCGGTGGAATGACTGGTTACTATGTCATGCACTGACCACCAGGGGGAAGACCCTCAATGCAGGAGCTGCCCCCAGCCCGCAGGCCCCAGGCCAGCCAAGGTGGGTGCCAGCGGGTCTCCTCCCTCCCCAATTGCCCTGCCAGTCACCCCACAGATCGGCCCTGATCACCAGCCAAGCCTAGGAACCCTACTTGTGCACAAATTTCATGCACTGGGCCTCTAGTTATTTAGGAAGTGTTAGCTGTTGTGTCATTAAAGGATCAGTACTGGAAATTAAAATCGGTATAGTTATTTTAAGAAGAAGCATATTTAATACATAAAAATAAGTTCTTACAAACATCTTTGGAGGATTGGGGGAGCATGGTGAAGTCTAGGCTACATAAGTAATCTCATCTCAAAACTGAAACTCAAACTAATGAATGTATCAGGATTGCTACTTACACTGCACAACCAGAAAGTTGTAAGGTCAGGGAGCCACCACTGCCTCACATGAGTCACAAGAACAAAGGGCTGTGGCTGTACTTGAAAGGTCTGAAGACTGCCACTATTATCACTTCACTTCAACTCCCATGAAGTGAATCATAGTTCACAGGAATGCTGCTACAGAAAAGCTCATGTCTACCAATCTGCTTGCAAAGAGCAAAAGTTAAAATACTAGGAGGTGCCTCACCTAACTCCTACACTCCAAATCTCATGCAAATGCATGAAAATGGCTAACCTTAATTTGAATTTAGAACCCTAGACGTAAGAGGGTATGTGGAATTTAGTTATTTGTTTTCCATCACCAGTAACCAAGAATGATTATTGACAAAGATGAGTGCCAAATCATAGATATTGTAGTTATCATATGGTTAGTATAGATATTAATAGTCTGTGCTATTTTCTGAAGAGTGTATCATCACCATGATGTGCAGTATCCTCATTTGTAGTAATCAATATCCATGCCATGCAAAATAGCCTGCTAGGATCTAGGATATACAGTTACATCAGTCATATTACTTTCCCTAAGATTTACAATAATAAAAAAATGTTATGTATATAAAAGATAAACGAAAATCTAAAACAAATTTTGCCAACTACAACGTGAATGCTTAACAGGCTATTATACCTATTGACAAGCATCTTCTCAAATGTGGTTTGCTTAGGATTATAGACCATTTATTGAGGATCTCTGGTAACCATATATGGGAATTTACTGTTTAACAATATGAAATAGCTTTTAATTTTTTATGAGAAATAAATATGAGTTTATTGCTTGTGATGACAACTTTTAAATTAAAAACAAAACAAAACAGCTGTCAGCCTTCAATGCAGCAACTGGCACTGATAATAGGCAGAGAGATAGAAGGCTTGTGAATAGTACTTTTAAAAATCCTCCATTTTATTCTTCTCTAAATCACTGTTGGTTTTCATATCTTTCTTTACAGGGACATTCACTATTTCTTATCCTGACAAACAGCAAGGGAAATGATCAAAGTTTGTGAAAGACTATATATATGACAAAAGAGGACAGTAGGTTAAACTAATGGAGACACAAGTCAGACAGACACCACATGAAAGAGGCTTTCTCTGCTCAAGGTCAATGTGCACAAATATCATTAACTTGCACAGAAATTTTCTATTCTACTTTAAAAATAGTAACCTTATTTTTAAGTATACTATTTGTCTATATTGGAAAATACATTTCTTTGTTTTGATAAACACCACTATAAGCCCTACCATATAATCACTGTCATAGTTGTTTACACAAGAGAGAGATTATCTCCCTGAATTCCAGGGATAGATTTATTAATTTTATCATGATGTGCAAGGTTCTGGCTGTGTAATATCTCTCTAACAATGGGTCCAGAAGATTTTTTTCCAACACAGTAATGTTCATAAGAGTAGGACCGAGTGGAGAGGAGAAGAAGGTAATTGTTAATCCTTTTTGTTGTTAAACACATGTTGCAGAAACTAGAAGTAGAATTTTAAATGATATATTTCTCATTGATTATGTAGGAAGCAAATTTGCATTTATAAAAACATGTCATGGCCCTAACCATTTTGGCTCAGTGGATAGAGTGTCAGCCTGCGGACTGAAAGGTCCCAGGTTCGATTCTGGTCAAGGGCATGTACCTTGGTTGCGAGAGCACATCCCCAGTAGGAGGTGTGCAGGAGGCAGCTGATTGATGTTTCTCTCTCATCAATATTTCTTACTCTCTATCCCTCTCCCTTCCGCTCTGTAAAAAACCAATAAAATACATTAAAAAACACACACACACACACACAAAAAAAACATGTACATGAATTAAATTTTGAAGGTAGAGGGGAAAGTTAAGAGGGAAACCTGATTTTTATTGCAGTTCATTTAAAATACTTAAGAACTATCTGCATAAGATACTTTTGAAAATAACATGAGGATGGAACTAAAAGCCAAAGATTTATAAAAACTCTAAAAATCACTTATGTGATTGAAAATTCAAGAGACCACAATGACAAATATCTGAGAACATTTACTTCAAAAATCATAACAGACTAGAAAAAATAATATCATCAGATTCAACAAGCAGTCACATATAAAGAATTTCAAGTAAGCATATCAAGCATGCAAAAGATCAAGGCAACTTTGTGTAATATTAAGGAACAAGAAATAATATAAAGGATCAAATATACAAGTTAAAAACATAAAAGTTTATCAAAAAATTAAAATGTTCAGGACAAATAACAGTATTAATTAGCAACTTTTAAGATAAATCCAAGTAAGTCTCTAAGAAGAAAGCAGGGAAAAATAAAGAAATAGACAAATATATTTTGTAAGTTAAGAGATATAAACAATAGGAAAGTTCCACCCAACATCACAATAGGCTAACAGAGCCCCAAGAAGAAGAAAATATTAAAATGTAAGGAATATATTCAATTATAAAGAGCAAAGATAAATATAAGAGAATAAAATGATTAAACAAATCAGATTGAAGGGCCCATGTAGTATTATAGGGAAAAAAAGAAAATATTCTCAAAGTTTCCAGAGAGAAAGGAGATACTGTTTACCAATTAAAAAATATTTAACTGACATCAAATGTATTAACAGCAATGTTGGTACAAGAAAACAAATAGTAGACTTTTAACAAATGAAGAAAAATAACCTGATCTAGCTTTTCATATCCAGCCAAAGTGTTATCTAATCTAATAAAAGAGAAACATGCAAATTGACCGTAACTTTGCTACGCCCCAAGCTATGCCCACCAGCCAATCAGAGCGACTATATGCAAATTAACCCAACCAATATGGCGCCGGCAGCCGTGGAGCTGGAGCAAGCAGTAGGCTTGGTTGCCCTAGTGATGGAGGAAGCCAAGCTTCCCTCCTGCCCTGGCCTGCTGTGGCCTCCGCTAAAGGCAACAAAGTTTCAATTATAGAAGATAAATAAATCCCAGATACCTGCTTCAAGCCAGACTCGCTGGGAGCTTGGGTGGCTGGGGGCTGTGGCCAGCCTGCAAATAGCCATCAGTCCCTCACCCAGGCTGGCCAGGCACCCCAGTGGGGACCCCCACCCTGAAGGGGCTGTGGCCAGACTGCAAACAGCCCTCAGCCCCTCACCCAGGCTGGCCAGACACCCCAACAGGACCCCCACCCTGATCCGGGACACTCTTCAGGGCAAACCAGCCAGCCCCCACCCATGTACCAGGCATATAATAAAAGGGTAATATTCAAATTGACCCTAACAGCAGAATGACTGGGAATGACTGGTCACTATGACACACACTGACCACTGGGGGGCAGATGCTTAATGCAGGAGCTGCCCCCTGGTGGTCAGTGCGCTCCCACAGGGGCAGCTCTGCTCAGCCACAAGCCAGGCTGATGGCTGCCAGCACAGCAGTGATGGCAGGAGCCTCTCCCGCCTCCTCAGCAGCGCTAAGGATGTCCAACTGAAGCTTAGGCTTGGTCCCCGCTGGCAAGTGGACATCCCCCGAGGGCTCCTGGGCTGCCAGAGGGATGTCTGACTGCCAGCTTAGGCCCAATCCCCCGGTGAGCAGGCCTAAGCCAGCAGGTCGACATCCCCCGAGGGGTCCCAGACTGCGAGAGGGAACAGGCTGGGCTGAGGGACCCCTCTGAGTGCACAAATTTTTGTGCCCCGGGCCTCTATTATATAAATAAAAGGCTAATATGCTAAGTGCCCAACCGTTTGGGTAATGACATCAAGTAGCAATGCCTGGCTTCCTCTCCCTAGTGACTAGCTTCCTTGCAGTTTCTTCATCCAAGGTGGAATCATTTCACACTTTAACCAAATTTTTGTGAAGCATTTTCCCGTGCCTCATCTCATTTGATCCTCACAGAAGTCCTGGAGTAGGTAGATAGGAGACTCGGTGTAATCCTATTTTCTTTTCATTAGATGGAAAATGGAGATTTAGAAACTTGACCCAACTGAAAAGAAGTAAGAAATGGTGGACCTTGAAAATGACTTCAGGTTTCTCACTGTGCAGAATATAGCCTAACATTGCTGTAGTTAAATATTTTACCCTTTGTTCTCCCTGCGTGATCTACAATAATAATCTGCTTCATGTTGATATTTACTGCTGTGTTGCTGACAATTACCTGAAAAATAAGTTAGGGTGCTTCACTGGTCTGGAAAAAGTTTATCTAAATCAGAAAGCAGGTCTAATTAAGCAAGTTTATTCTATATCTATAAAAGGATAAGTTGACTTGCACATGCATGATACATATAAAGCTCTTGCTGGCGCCACTTGCACGCATGTGTTTCCATCTGTCATTTTTAATCGTGAATTTGGTTGACACTTCTATTATAGAGAAAGGGTGAATAGCAACATTAAAATATTTCTTCTAATTAATTTCCTTTCAATGTGCACTAATTCGTGCACTGGGCCACTAGTATTTAAATTAGAGAGCAGTACAAAAACCAAGTAATATTTTCAAGGTACAATACCTGGAAGGTTAGCCTCTCAAAAATCCACAATAAAACATCTTTTAAAAATAATACTTAAAAATAGAAAAAATACAAAAGATGCTTAAGATATCTGTGAGTTAAATATAATAAATTACTTTAAAAATGTGTTATTAAAGCAAAACAAATATTGTACCCTTGAAAAAACAAAATCTTCCACAAAACAGGAAAGATGAACACATATGCATGGTAGGTCCCAAATTAAAATTCTACATAAATCTGTATGATAGGGATTCTGCTAGGCAGTATGCAAATGGAATAGAGGTGTTAAAGGGAAGAAATTGATAGTAATTAATATATGTACATATAAATATGTAGTTGACTTTTTGTTTCTATTCCTCTGATTAAAAATGATAAAGTGATTGAAACAAAATTTAATATTCAGAATAGATCACTCAGAATTTATAAAATAAAATAGTGTAAGTATTTCAACTAATTAAACTTTCAAGATGTATATTTTTAAAGTTTTGCAACATATATGCTTCTGAAGTTATTAAAGCTTAAAATTGCCCTAAAACTTTCTAAGATACTCTGATTTAGCATGTGTTTTTTGCGCCTGTGTGTATAATAATATGGGTAGTCCCAATGTGACTGAAAAGAAAGTATAGATGGAAAAGAAAACTGTGAGAATATTGTGAGTAAAACCAATATAATAAAAATAAATGTAAATTAATATTTTAATATCTTATACACATATATCCACATACAATCACATACTTGTATACAAATACATTATTTAGGTATAATGTAAGCTTCTACGTAAAAACAAGTATTTCAATCTTTCTTCTACTTCTCATGATATTCTGTGAAATGGGGACAATGAGAGGATACAGCAATTGGAATCAGTTTGGAAATATGAGAGATGACCTTCTTTAGCAAATTCAGATAGTATGGGTTTCCAGCCTGGATGTCAGTGTGTGTGTGTGTGTGTGTGTGTGTAAGTACCTGTAATTTTGCCCTCTATAAATATTAAGTTCAGCATTAAAACTTCTGCTTTGGAGTTATACATTGTTTTTGTATTAAATTCATTCATTGAAGGGTGACTTGGCATGTGTTTAAAAACATTTTTAGGAAAAGCTAAAAACCTATATTTTGAAAGAAAACATTTCCACTGTATAAGTACCGCGCGCTAACCGATTGCGCCACTGGAGCTCCGTCCACTGTGCTTTTCAACTACTCTACAACAGAACAGTTCAACACAGCTTCTCATGGCTTTCCTCAGATGCTAAGAAATAAGGCTGAGCTTTCCCAGAGTTCTCCTTTGAACTTAGAAAATAATGGATCAATCAATTAAAAACACCTCAAATGCAATCTACGAAATATATTTCTCTATTCTACAGTCATCAATGCTGATCAATAATTGAGCTCTTTTTCTTTTCTTTGGAGCTTCATCAAAAACCATTTTTTTTCCATGGGAAAGAAAGTGAGGGAATAAAAAGAAATCCAAATTTACAGTGGAAAATGTGTAACCTTTCCACAGCAGGAGAGAAGTTAACTGTGCAAGCAGGTTATTTAAAATGACTCAAAACTGGCTTGCCTCTGTGCCCCTTGGTTGAAGTGATGATTATTTACTTAGCAGGTTTACCGTGACATGGACCTCTCGGGATGGCCACTAAAGAAACCTTATGTTGCTATGACAGGCCCCTTATTAACACCAAAGTGATAATTTCAAACAAGTGATCAATTCTGGAACAAAGGACAAGAATAACATTTACTCATAATGCAATGTTCAGACCTTGGCTTGTATAATAAGAACGAGGTTACAGGATGCATTTTATTTGCATATTATTCTATTAACATTTACATTGACTAAGCAAATAAAGGCCACATATGGAGCCCAGAAGAAGTCACCACCCCTGGATAAAAGGTTTTTGACCTAATCTAAGTACAAAGAGGAGTATGAACACATGCTTCTTGGCTGAATTCCAATGGTGGAATTACCTTCTGTGTACATAAAATTATTCCTGACTTTCTCACTTGAGAAGTTAATTTTTTCAACTCCCTTCCTAAATGCCATGGTTCTGTGGACTGGCCTCAATGGGTGCCTATTTCAGCTCTGGGAGAGCGATCACTGTAGATAAAACCAGTGAGACATTTGGAGATCCTTCTGTGTGAATGATATAATCTACACTAATAAAAGAGAAAGATACAAATGGACTGTACCTTTGCAACATCCACCAGCCAATCAGGAGTGAGTATGCAAATTAACCCAACAAAGATGGTGACTTAATTTGCATACACAGGCACCGAGTGGCCGGGGGTGAGACAGGATGCTTGCGTCATCGCCATGGCGACAATGCAGGCATTTCGCACTGCCCCAGCTGCTCCAGGCCTCTGGGCAGTGTGGGAAGGCGGAAAGGTGGCTCCAGGCCGGAGCGAAGGCGGAAAGGCTGCTCTGGCCAGAGCGAAGGTGGTGCCGGCAGCCAGGGGAAGGAAGGCCCATTCTTGCATGAATCTTCGTGCATTCGGCCTCTAGTATAAACATAAGGCAGTATTTCTCCCCCTTGGGTGGCTCAGTTAACATGTCATGCAAACATCTATTGGCAAGGCAACCTGGTTAATCCACTCTGTTATCAGGACTTGTTTTTGTGCTTTGAGAGGGAGTTTAAAGTGTATCTCTGATTGTGCACATGCCACTTAATACCAAATGCACCTTTGCCTGAGAATGTCAAGATTCCACCCGAACTTTGTGCTTTCTTCTGCAATATTTGGGTGTAGGAGGAGGTGATTGAGATGCCGCCAGCAATGAACAATGAACTATTTTAAACTTCTACTGAGTTAAAAATCTGTAGTGCTGAAGGAGCTTACAGTAAACATATGACAATGTGTCTCATAGATACTAAAAAAATGAAGACAGGATAGAATTCATTCAATGTATAACACCAGGTATATATGCTGGTGTTGCAATTCTGGGTCCAGTTGAATCTTGGCAATGCAGCCTAATGTTGCATTGTACTTACAGGGCTGTCTGTTAGGAATAGTGATTTACCATCTATCTGTCCAATCTGTAACTTGCTGCAAGCATGATAAAATGTATTCAGCTTCTCAAGGCCTTAGTTTCTTTACTCAAAAGTATTTCAGAGGGTTTGCTATAGCAATTAAATAGGAGATCTTTACTGAATGTAGGTAGCATAAGAACTCAATAAATGATATATGGTAACATTAATTATATTTATTGAAGTCGGTAAGTTTCAATTTCTATTTATTTTTAAAAGAATTGGATGCACAGATGGCATCCCTCTACACCTAATATATTAAAAAGAATATGAAAAAATACTTAGAAATCACAACAGAAGAAGAGGGAAATAAGCTCAGAAACTCAGGACTGAGAGTTACATTTGAGATTCAGTTTTTAAGCAACAGATGCTAAGAAATATGAAAACATGGAAGAAATATGAAAGCATAAAAAAGTTTACATAATTTTCATTGTTAGATAAAGCAAACCTGTCATACCATTAGTAAAAACAAGCACTCTGTGATGTTAAGTGGCAGATTGTTTTTAAGTTAGTGGCTTAATAAATTAAAAAATGTTTAGCATCTTTAATGCTACTGTGCTCTAACAGAAGATTTTGACTCTAGGAGTTGATTCTGCCTAAAGGTTCTGTATCAGTGCTGTCCAATGCAGATATAATGAATAGAGCCATATATGTCATTTTTAATTTTCCCGAAGCTACATTAAGAAAGATAAAAGTGAATAAGCAAAATTAATTTTATAATACATTTCATTTGATCAATTATTTTTAAAAGACTGTTATTTCCTTATGCAATCAACATAAAATTATTAATAACATATTTTGTATTTTTCACATACTGTCTTTAAAATCTGTTATGTATTTTACATTTACAATATTCTTCACTTGTAATAGTCACAATTTAATTTTTTAATTGTATTGAGTAGTGTGATTCTAGATTAACTAGTACTTTTATGTTAGACTAGAGGCTCGGTGCACAAAATTCATGCACTCAAGGGTGAGGGGGTCCCTCGGCCTGTTCTGCACCCACTCGCAGTCCAGGAGCCCTAGGGGGATGTTCGGCTCAGAGTGGGTGATATCCGCTGATGTCTTAGGCCCTCTCCCATGGGCCTACTAGTTAGCTGTCAGCCGGACATTCTTAGCACTGCCATGGAGGCGGGAGAGGTTCCCACCACCGCGGCTGTGCTCACCAGCTATGATCTCAGCTTGTGGCTGAGTGGCGCTCCCCCTGTGGGAGCGTACTGACCACCAGGGGGCAGCTCCTGCATTAAGCATCTGCCCCCGGATGGTCAGTGCATGTTGTAATGACTGGTTGTTCTGCTGTCGGGCTAAAACAGGCTCTCCGACATCCCCCGAGGGGTCCCAGATTGCAAAAGGGTGCAGACCAGGCCAAGGGACCCCACCAGTGCATGATTGGGGCCGGGGAGGGATGTGAAGGTTGGCAGCTGGGGAGGGACTGCAGGAGAGCTCTAGGGCATGTCTGGCCCATCTTGATCGGCCAGACCCCAGCAGCAAGCTAACCTATTATTTGGAGCATCTGCACCCTGGTGGTCAGTGCGTGTCATAGCAACTGGTCAACCAATTGACTGTCTGCCCTCTGGTGGTCAGTGCTCATCATAGCAAGCAGTTGAGCATCCTTAGCATATCATTGGCATATTATGCTTTGATTGGTTGAACGGCTGACTGGACGACCAGACACTTAGCATATTAGGCTTTTATTACACAGAATACCATGGTTCAAATTTAACTTTACGTGAGTATACCTGATATTCAATTATTTAGAAAAGTAAACAGCAGAAAAGGATGAGCCAGCATGTCTATTACCCAGAAGTTTATATACACACATACTTATGATGACATGGTCATTGTTTGCTGTGCTCAAAATTGTATTAATTTTCCATTTTATCTTATATTTAATGAATGTATGATTTTGTAAGATTTTTAAATACTCAAAACAGTGCAAAAAGTATTCTAGTCACTGAAGAGAAAGCAGAAAGCAAAATAAAATTCTTGCTTTTGGAACTTAAATTCAAGGAGAGGCAGGAAGATACTAAAAAAATGATTATATATTTTGCCAGGTAGTGATAGGAGCTGATGTCAGATAAGAATTTTGGATGTTTCTAAGAGAGCTGGGAGGTTAATTAAAGGATCTGATCAGAGAAATGACATGATACCGCTTAGGTTTTTAAAGGCCATGTCTGGCTGCACTTTTCTTTGGAAAAGAGATAGCAATAATGGAAGAGTGGGAGCAATGGCAACCCAGATAAGAGACTATGTTGTTTTGGCCAAGACTAGTAGAGTTATTAAATCATCTTGATGAAAATAAAAATCATGTGCTAAATACATAAAGCCAATGGCTTTATTCTGCTTCCAGTTGAAACCATTATTGGATAAACTGTTCTACTAGCAGCGTAAGCCTAATCATGTGTTGCAAATTTAGTTTCCTATGTGGTATTATGTGCAAATTTCAATATTGAATTCAATACAAATTATTGTTGTTTCTTACGCCTTTGGCATGCAGTGTACTGTGCCAGATAAGAAGAAAATAATCTCATGTTCCCTGTCTCCTTTCTTGCTCCCTGTCCAGGGCTCATGGTATGAAAGATAGTCCCCGCACAGATTTATATGGAAACAGTCAGGCAGTAGTATGTGTTATCATAAAGGGCAAATCAAAATAAAATTAGGAAATAAACAAGAAAAAGATTAAATCAAACTGTTGAATTTATGCCTATGTCTATCCATTCGATGACTATCATGTCAGAGACTGTGATATGTGTTGGCTAGTCAAAGATGACTAAACTTGTAGAGTGTAGGAATGGTTCATGAACAAGGACTCTACCTGTGAGGGCTTACCTGGGATATAGCATCACAGAGTTGGGTAGGCTGCTTGGAATCTTTACCCAGGACAGTTGCAATTAGCGTAGTTAGAAAAATATTCTGTAAGATGACTACAGAAGGCAGCAAAGGCCAAACCCAGAGCAGTAGTGCCAAGTGTCATGTCCAAAGGACAAGGTGGGACTCAAAGTCGGAATCCACACAGATCAGGAACTGAGTTAAAGCAAAATAGAGGGTAGTTCAGAGTAAGCAGATTAGTTAATACAAAGACCATGTGCTGGGGCTGATGCAGGGAAAACGATGGTTGTATGAATCAAGGGCACACCTAAAGGTTTTAAACGAGCTGGATTCCAGCAGAGATATTGTGCCTTTGGCATATAATTGAAATTGACAATGTGAGAGGGAACTGGATAGAAAGGGATTCCTTCCAGAAATGAGATTTTAATGGTGGTATGCATACCAAAGGTTGCAAAGCATTAATAGGGGACAATAAGTATTCAGCATGTACATGACATGTCCAGTATGTGTGGCAAGAGAGGTGAAATGGAAGTAAGCCAAAGCCATATTATAAAGGGTTTGCTTATTTATTATTTATAATTAAATTTATTGGGGTGAAATTGGTCAATAAGATTATATAGCTTTCAAGTGCACATTTCTATGAAGAGCTTTAAATGTACCTATGTAATTTATTCAGTGTGTCTTGGCAAATATTCCATTAAATTTTTTGTTAAAACCTTGTTATTTAGGAATATAGCTTAGTGTTCAGTGTATATGACAGATCAGAAGGAAGATGCAGGAATATTGAGAACCTAAGAAAGTGCAAGAATGAAGTGACTGAGAATAGAATGCGGGTAAGAGTGGAAAAGAGAAAAATTATACCAGAATAAAATAGAGGTGGAGTTGGCATTAGTTAACAAAGGCAGGGCTGTGTTAACTGTATAATTTTCATCTCGCCATGCCCTCTATACTTTCCCTCATTTATATAAGCTAAGGAAAAGAGGTCATATGTAATAAAAATTGTGTGCCTTGAGGGAATGTGACTCATGACAGAGGAGAGCATGAAAAACCTCTGGAAAAAGAGATAAAATTAAAAGTAATAAGTTATATTGGGATACATGCTCCTCTTTTACCCATGCATTCCATAGTATGTATTTTCCTACCTTAGTACTGACCATGTAATTTATTTTAGAAATATTGATTGAGGTCATATTCTTGCCAAGTATTGTATTGAATAGTTGACCGTCTAGCTTTAAACAATCTGCTTAGACTATACTGACAAATTTTAGTTGAGAACTGTGGGAGAAATAAAGTGCTCTTAGATCAAGGCTTGGAAACCTAATTGAGATAGATTGGGCAGAGAAATATATTTATTTCATCTTTCTTCTTTTCCTAATTTCTCTCCTTATCGAGCATCAGAAAAAATCACAATTGGGAGGTATAATTTGGAATCATTTCTATATAGATATTAATTAAAATCATGGACCTGATCATGGATCAGATAAAATAGATGAAGATGCTTATACAGAAGAAGGAACAGACTAGATCAGCCGTGGGCAAACTACGGCCCGCGGGCCGGATCCGGCCTATTTGAAATGAATAAAACTAAAAAAAAAAAGACCGTACCCTTTTATGTAATGATGTTTACTTTGAATTTATATTAGTTCACACAAACACTCCATCCATGCTTTTGTTCCGGCCCTCCGGTCCAGTTTAAGAACCCATTGTGGCCCTCGAGTCAAAAAGTTTGCCCACCGCTGGACTAGATCTTTAGAATATTTTAATACTCAGCCTCCACAAAGAGTAAGATAAGTCAGCCATGAAGACTGGTGGAATGACTGAAAGACTGTGGAATAAAGAAATGACATGCAAAGAAGATAAATAAGAATAAAGAATTTGGGAATAACCAACTTAATCAAAACCTGTTTGAAGTTGAATAATAAATATGTAACTCTTGACTTTGGTAGCATAGAGACAATTAGAAACTTACTCTTTAATTTACAGCCCTAAATGCACAAAATTACCTTAGTCTGAATTTTCACATGCTGTGTTTTTCCAACAATTTGCAATGAATAAAAAGTTTCTCATTCTAAAAAAAACAACAACTGATTTTACTAGGTTCAAAGCCCTTCTCTTTTTCTCTCTTTCCCTCTCTATGGACCGGTTCTCCTTAGCAAACAGTTAGTATATTCCATTATCTTCTGTCTTTAAAATTAAGTATATAAATAAAGCTTAGATTCCAGTTCATAATGGTTCCCTATGATTACTATACTTGTTTGTTTGTTTGTTTTTTTGTTTTGTTTTGTTTTTGAGAAACCAGTAAAATGGCTTTTGGTTTTCATGAATCATGAGGTTAGGCCATCATAGAGAATGAGAGTTTAGTTAAGCTTTGGACATTTTGAGAGAGATAAGGTAGGAAATAGAAGGGGAAGATAAAGGTTTTAGGGAGATAGTATAATAGCTGGTAGTCATGATACATTGCACAAGGCTTGAATCTTCATATTTACTTAACTTTAGGACACTCAAGACAAATTTTAAAAAAGGAAATGGAACTTTTTCTCTCCTCATTTGTAGAAATACATCCTAGCCAAAGTATGTGTATGTGTTATTAAACTCTATTTTTCTCAGCAATCTAGTAAGTAAAGTGCTTTTTTGGGGGGAGTTCCAGAATCTGAAAAGATAAGGAACAATACAAATTATTTATCATATTCAACTAATAATTAAACTGGATTTACATAAAAGGGTGTGGTGAATTAAATTGGAAGCAAAATTTCAAAGAAAATTATTATAGCCCAAACTGAAATATTTTATGTTAAGATACCAGAAGTATAAAGCATCAGAGACCAAATATGCATTAAATGAGGCATAGTATTAAATTATAATTGAAATCTGCTCAAAATTAAATAGGCCAAAAAACAATCCTTCTACCATTTGGAATTCTGTTACTATGGCATATGAAATATAGATAATCCACACTTTTAAGTATTACAATGTTCTTGAACTTGATGCCACTTTGAATGTGAAGATAAGTGATGAGAATATGGAGTATTAGACAGAAGTTAGATACAGAAAGTGGTTTTTTTTTTTTTGCTTGCTATTTGAATAAGACCATACTGCATATTGTCTTCAGTGGTTCTCAACCTTCCTAATGCCGCGACCCTTTAATACAGTTCCTCATGTTGTGGTGACCCCCAACCATAAAATTATTTTCGTTGCTACTTCATAACTGTAATTTTGCTACTGTTATGAATTGTAATGTAAATATCTGATATGCAGGATGTATTTAGGCGACCCCTGTGAAAGAGTCGTTCGACCCCCAAAGGGGTCGCGACCCACAGGTTGAGAACCACTGGAGTTCTCAATTTGAGTTGGAGATTGCATGTAGAATCTACATGGTCCTATATATCCACTCTCTACCCTTCTCTAAGTAATTTGGGCCCTAGAAATCTGGCCGCCTCAAAGACCTCCTGTGACTTTATCTTTCTCTTGGGTTCAGCCAATGAAATTCAATTTCTGATAGGGTATTTGAAGATGGAAGGACACAGAGACCACAAGAATGTGTTGGTTACATTGGGTTGGCTATTTTCTTTCCCTAAGGAGCACTTCTATATGGTTATTTTCTCTAGGTTTTGGTAAGCCCTTCCTCCACTGCCCATTAGAGACTCAGAAACGATAGCTTCCTGCTTTACTAGGCCTAGGATACTGTATTATCCTTTATTAAACCCTGATCTCACCTTTTATAAATACTCCTTTACCAAAGCCTTCAAATCAATGGCTTGAGCATGATATATTTCCTTCTGGGACCCTGACAACTAGGAAGGACTCTCAAGAGACAGAAGACATTTGAGTTGGAGATTGCATTGGTATGGTAATATTAGAGTCTATAGGAACTTTGAGTCAGGCTTGGAATAGTGCATGTATGGTCTGACTCTTAAGGTTCAGTGAGACAAAAAATCCCTGTTCCTCTAGGTGACTTCAGGATAATAAGAGAACACAGATTCTGTGGGGATTCAGCACAGAGCCCTACCACCTAATTTTAAGAAATTAAATAATAATTCTAGGGCTGTGCCAGGGAAAACATACAATAAGCTAGGAGGATCTTGTAGTACCTGAAAGTAAGAAAGTGTCCAAAGCACAAAAGTATAGATGTATCAGAGGGACACAGAGAGCCAAACTGAAAGAGTTCCCAAAGGCTGGACCTGGGACAATTTTAACAGTAGAATAAATAATAAATAAATAACATAGTACTGGATTATAAGCTAGAGTAAAAAATAAATATACATAAATCTATGGTGACATAAATAAAAGACTGAATAAATAAATTGAGAGGAGATGAGTAATGTTTCTTATAGAAGAATCTTATATAATATATGTGGATATTTATAATTTTAAATGATTAGTTGGATGTTTTAATGTTACAGAAACTATTCAAGATTTCTTTTAAGCTCTTTAGTTATACAGTCTGATTCTTCACTGAGAATAATGTGATAGATTTTCTACAGATTCAAAGCTGTTATCCCTGCTAAATTCTAATATCCACACTCTCTCCCAGTCCCTAATATAAGTTTGGTTTATACAAATGGTACTTATTATACTAGCAGTAGCAAGAAACAAGTTGAACCAAATGAAATATTGTTTCATTGTGTGTGGATTTTTTTTTTTAAACAAAACAAAAAACCCTCTACTCTACATTTTTTCCAAGGAGAGAACAACCAGTAGTTTTGTGTATTCCATTGATTTCTATAAACAAGGAAAAATAGTTCATTTGCAAAGATGTGTTGACTATGATTTCATCCTCTAATGTCAGAAAGGTAAAAGGAATGCATCTTTCTGTACATGGAAATAAGAAAACTTTCCTTGTACTACTCTCTGGCTGCTTCAAGTGTGAATCATGATCTGAATGGAGAGATTTACTGTTCCTAAGAAACCTATAGAAGTACCATTTCCCTTTTGCTCTCAAAGAACTGTAGGGATGAGTGATCACAAACATTGTACAAATGAAAAACAACAATAAATCAGCACAAACTTATTGAACATATTTTTCAAGCTAATTTACTAGATACCAGTAGATATTGGGGGGGGGGGGCGGGTATAATGTATGCTTATCTTATTATATTGTACATTTCAGAGAAAATAAGGCTTGACAAGTTTTATGAAAATCAAGGGTCTTTTTGAAATATATATATATATATATATATATATATATATATATATATATACCATGGGTGGTGTTCATCACGACTGGGGTCTGGGTGATGACCAACCAGAAGGAAGTCAGTCCTGCAGGGGTTGTCTTGGCAACGGCTGCGCCCTCACCCAAGCTGTTTCCCGGAGCTGTTTCCTGTAAGGCAGGGTTTGAGGCAGGAACCCACCCTGGAAGTGTAGACCGACTGAATCTTGGGTCGCTTTGCCAAGGGCTGCGCCTCCCCAGCTGTTTCCCAGAGCTGTTTCCAGCAATGGCGGGGTTTGAGGCAGGAATCCGCTCTTGGAGCGTGGTTCCCTGGGAGTGTGCCACGCCAGCACGGCCAGGGGTGAACCTGAGTGGGGGCGGCTGAAAGGCTTAGAAAAGACAGACAAGAGAATGAAAGCCGGTCTCGGTGGGACGCTGCTTCTCTGAGAGACAGCGACCATGCCCACAGCCATGCACGTGGCAATGAGAGGACTGTACCCTCTCCTAAGTCCAATGCTTGAACCTGTCCAAACACTGTAGCGGCTCCCCACAATAAAGTTTTAATTCTGTTTCTTTGTTACTAATGTTGTGGCCCCAAACCCATAACAAAGAAACAATTTCTGGAGAATGAGGCCCAGGAATCAGGATTTTAAAAAGATTCCCAGGTGATTCTAATGTGCATCCAAGAATTGAAAGTGGGTGCAATCATCATGCTATTGAGAAATCTCAATAGTAAATGGGATCTTTGTAATGGTACCAGATTTATTATCAAAAGATTACAACCTAACCTTATCAAAACTGAAGTATTAACAGGATCTGCAGAGGGAGAGGCTGTTCTGATTTCAAGAATTAATTTGTCTCCATCTGACACTGGCCTCCCATTTAAATTGATTCAACCCCGGTTTCCCGTGATGCCAGCATTTGTGATGCCTATTAATAAATCACAAGGACAAACTCTAGACAAAGTAGGCATATTCCTACCTGAACCTGTGTTT
>NW_005871073.1:83507-117361 GCF_000147115.1 Myotis lucifugus
AATGGTACCAGATTTATTATCAAAAGATTACGACCTAACATTATCAAAGCTGAAGTATTAAAAGGATCTGCAGAGGGAGAGGCTGTTCTGATTCCAAGAATTAATTTGTCCCCATCTGACACTGGCCTCCCATTTAAATTGATTCGACCATGGTTTCCCATGATGCCAGTATTTGTGATGACTATTAATAAATCACAAGGACAAACTCTAGACAAAGTAGGCATATTCCTACCTGAACCCGTTTTTGCACATGGTCAGTTATATGTTGCTTTCTCTCGAGTTTGAAGAGCATGTGATGTTACAGTTAAAGTTCTAAGTACTTCATCACAAGGGAAATTAGTCAAGCACTCTGAAAGTGTTTTCACTCTTAATGTGGTATACAGGGAGATATTAGAATAAGTTTAATCACTTTATCAGTCTTTGCATCACTGTTGTTTTTATATCATGTTTTTGTTGTTTTCATATCATGTTTTTGTTGTTTTCATATCATGTTTTTGTCATTTTTATATCATGCCTCTGTTGTTGTTATATCCTTTTCTTACTGTTTATTTATTAATAAATTTATATATTATTTTCATATACATTTTACTAATTTCCTTTCATCTCTCACACTTCTATTATAGAGAAAGGGCAAATAGCAATATTAAAATATCTCTGCTAATTAATTCCCTTTTTAAAAAATATATATTGTATTGATTTTTTACAGAGAGGAAGGGAGAGGAATAGAGAGTTAGAAACATCGATGAGAGAGAAACATCAATCAGCTGCCTCCTGCACACTCCCCACTGGGGATGTGCCTGCAACCAAGGTACATGCCCTTGACTGGAATCAAACCTGGGACCCCTGAGTCCGCAGGCCAATGCTCTATCCACTGAGCCAAACCGGTTAGGGCAATTAATTCCCTTTTAATGTGCATGAATTTCGTGCACAGGGCTACTAGTATATATATAAATCGATTGAGAAAAGAGGTTAAGAATGAATATACTGTATGATCATAAAGTCTAATTTGGAGCACCAAGCAAAGCCAAAGGACTGTGAGGAGTCCTCTTACATCCCCTAACTGGAAAAGCAGCCATGCACAGACTAACATTAAAAAGCATTACTCCTAGTAATAGGAACTTTGAGGGACTTACTTCTAATAAAAATTTATTTTAAAATGAAATGTGAATTTCTTTGAGTTTGAGAAATGTAATACTGTATAGCAAGCCATAGCAAGACAAAATATGGTTTGAGAATTCTTATACAATATCAAAATAACTCAAGTTTGAAGACAATAATTTATGGAAAAATTTCACATAAAAATAGAGAAAACAAATCTCTGTTTCAAGTATAAGGTTGAATGAAAGATTGCAAAATATTGAAAAGATTAAGAAGTCACAAAAAGTTTCATAGAATGTTAAAATTTTAGTAATCTGTACAAGATTATTTAGTCTTTAATTGTTTTATTTGATTAAAAAATACAAGCAAACATGATTAAGCATTTTGGATTTCTCTGAAGCTCCATAAATCCTGGTAAACAAAAATTCCTTGGATAAATAGACATAATTATTCTGAATGCTGGCAACATTTGTAAGGAGTAAGATAGTACATAAAATGACTTTAGCTAAAGTCTAGTGGTCAAACCCAAAGAAGGTTATCAACAGAGAAAAAGACATTGAGTTTATCATCAGTTTTCAAATATGTTGCAACTTTTACAAATGTCTTTGTACATATTTTATCAGGGCTTCTAATAACTTACAAGTACCCTTCTTATGGCAAAATCATGATTATTCTTAAGACCCTGCTCATATATTACTGAGGTTTTAATGATGTTCTGTCCTGGTGTCGATTTTTAACATTCATTAATTTAACATTTTTCTATTTTCACCCTGAAATTATATTGACTATCTCTTGTATTTTCTGCCTATCCACATTTGGAATTGTTTTTTCCTTCATGAATGGAGAGGGATGTTCATTTTCAATAGCAAAAGCCTTATCCCAGAGAGTGAAAATGCAGAATATTTATAATTTTAAATGATTAGTTGGTTATTTTAATGTTACAGGAAGTATTCAAGATTTATTTTAAATAGATGATGATTTAATACTTGAATAATCTAGAGATGAGCTGGGTTTGTCAGTGCTTTTTGTGTTCTTGGCATCTTAGCTGTGGGACAGAGCTTTTACTATAAGACAGTGACTGTTATTCTTAAACAAAGAAAGAAGCATGGGAGACAAAACTTGTACAGATAATTGTTTAATGGTTAGAGACTGGGAGTTAGACAAGGAATGGGATGCCAATTCTATTACTTACTAGTAGTATGAATTTGGGTAACTTACTCATGAAAGGCTTTTGACAATGAAAGAGCCTTTTGTGCCTTGTTGGATTATGTTTAAACCTAATCTAATCAAGTTAATTAATATGAAAACAAAGATCCTATCCTAATGCAAATCATTGAGGAGATATATAGGCCTTTTCTATATTATTGGGGAAAAACCATCAGATGCATTACATCACAAAACATCTTAAAAATCCTTTAAAATGTGACTGCCCTTTTGACAAAATGTCTGTTCTTTATGGCTGCTCTCACATTCATGGCCATTGTCCTGGCTCTCTTGGTTTCCCTCAATGCAGGTCCCTTTTAAATGGCTTCAGCTCTCTTCTCCAACCTTCAGAAACCCCTGTCTGTTCACTCCCCTGTGTCTCCAACCTCATGTAAAACAATTTTCTGTCTCTTGACTTCCCCAATTCTACTACTCAGACATTACCTCAGCACTCAACTCAGTAGAAAAACAAACAAACAACAGCAGAATACTGAGTGAAGGAAGCATCTTGTTAGGTATCTTGAGGAAGCAAAGGAATCATCCTACTTAGGAAAGAGAATGGGGTGATATAAAGGCTTAAATATTTTTGTATCCTGTTATATTTAATCTCTCTTAATTTTAGTTATTTTATCTGTAATGATAATAATAGAACAGTATATACCTCCTAAGACTCTTAGGATTTTAATGTGATAATGTTAAAAGTGAGAATGGATAAAAATAATGTTGGCTTTATGTTAGCATAAATGAACATTGTTTTTAGTCAATAGAGTGCAGAATCTCTGAGGGAAGACAAGGGAGGGTGGGTGGATGGGAGGTGATCTACCAAAGACCTTGTATGCATATAAGCATAACTCAGACAGTGGGGTGGTGAGGGCCTTGGGTGAGGAGTAGGGGTGGGTTGAAGGGGGTTAGAGAGGGGGGAGGAAGGGGACATATGTAATACTTTCAACAATAAATATTTTTAAAACTAGTATAAATGGATTTATTAGACACATTTTGGTCTTTAAATAATGTCTTCACTTTACCTTCTAAAGTCATCTCACCTACAAATTCTATTAACTATGTGGAAGTTTTCTTCATTATTTGTCTAGAGCTAACTTCTGTTTTTAGGTTTTTGATTTTTAACTGAACAACACCTGGAAATTTATGCCAATTGGTTTTCTAAGCCCAGTAGATGACCATGATTTCCCATATCAAATCATCTTTTTTTGAATAATGCAATGCATTTATGCCTCCCTCCTACAATCTGAATTTTCTTATCTATAATAATTAAAGTGTAATATGCTAATTAGACCAGAAATCCTTCTGGATGAAGCCAGGGCTATGAGGGAAGCCCGGGTCCCAGATGCCAGAGGTAAGCTGGTGCTAGCAGCTGGGAGAAGGAAGGCCTACTCTTGCCCGAATATTCATGCATTGGGCCTCTAGTAATTAAAATAATTGTGTTAACACAAAGCAGAAATCTCAAACATAAATATCTCCTTTTAGAAGGTACATGAACTTTGATATTTACTAGTTATGAGATCCTGGGGGAATTGTACAATTTCTTAGTTAGTACACTGAGTCATAATTTTCTACCTTGAATTGACCTGAAACCCCGTGCATATCTAAGTTGGATATATGGAGAAATGATTCCATTTATAGGTTGCTGCCGTGCTTCATTATTCCAATGGACTAGCCTAGATTGTGTGTACAAGACATCCTAATTTCTAGGTATTTCTGACAGTTGAGTCAAAATGGATAACTCAGTAAAGTTCTATAGTCTCATTGACCATAGCTTCAGATCTTTTGATAAGCTGAGCAATGATTAAGTGCACTGAAATATGTAGAAACTCCCAGAATTTACACATTCTCTACATTGCACATGTGCCAGTATAAATAGGTAGCATATAAGAATAGTTCTATATTTCTTTTTTTCTATTTCTGAAGACAGATTTACTCCAATTTCATGGCTTGTATAGCTTGATGATTGTTCTTGACAGATAATATATTTGATCATATTGCAAATACAGTTTCTCTGCATTGATAAGGTAAAATGAATATCATTTCCTTCAAAATGAAAAGAATGAATATTTCTTTCATTCTAATTGCTAAAGTACTTTAATAAGACATGGAATCTTTTTATCCATGTCCTCTAAGAATGAGACTCAGGTTAGGACTTCTTTATAGCCCTATACTTATTATTTAAAAAATTGTCTGATTGTAGCTCTAATATATATAACCTGACATACTGATTTCACATTTTTTCATTTGTTGAGATGTGGGGTGACATTTTTTTAAACAAAATTTAATTAAAAAGTGAGAAATTACTTTTAATGCTAATTAATAAGACAAATTTTACTTTAATACATCTTTAAGAGTAAGAATAATTTTGCTATTTTCAATCAGTTTTTCTAGGTAACATTAAACTTTTACATATTAATTGTAAACTTACTAAAGCTTGTCGTGTTTAGACACATTTGTTTCAAGTAAACTATAAGCATTATGATCAATGAAAGTCTTGTTTAGATTGGCTTTATATATTATTAGTATACATTATAAGTGAATTATATGTTAATTGAAAAATATAAAAAACATGAGCAATTATCTGAGTTCAAGACTATTTTTATTGCTTACATCTTTATTAAATTACCCAGACTTATAATAAACCTTATTAATTCTGTCTTAAAATCTTTCATGGTGTTGAAACCTTAAATGGTGTTGAAAAAAATGTCAAAAAGAAAATTTTGTGTTTTTTTTGCATGTGAGCATCCAATTATCCAAGTAATGAATGACTTGATTAATCTGTTCTCCCACTATGTCTATTACTTATCTGCCTTCTGTAAATGATATTCTATATCTCTAAATATTTTAACTTTATAGTGACCACACATAACATCAACACATTGAAGTATGTCCTAAAGAAAGAAATGAAGTGATGAAAAGCCCAAATAAGATCAAGTAGCATATGAAAACATATTATCAAGTATTTCTTGGCCCTGGTTAGATGTTGACTAGAGTATTCTAATCAGCTGTGGACTTTCATATAACACCTTAGGAAATAAAAAAAATATATGGCAGAGTACATATGCACATTGCAGTCTGATTTCTGAAATGTAAGTCTAGATTTGATTTGAGGTCTGAGATAGTATATATGAAAATGGTGAAGGCCGTAGATTTTCAGTTAGTGGTACTGGGTTTTGAGTCTTAGTTCTGCCACTTACTGGCTATTTCATATTGGACAAATTGCTCAAACTTTCTAAAGACAATTTTCCTTATCTGTAGTATAAATGTACATACAAAACTCAAAAATAATCCAAGTAAGGTATTTCCCAAAGAAAAGATTTAGTGCATATAGAAGCTAAAAATATTAAGTAGCTATTATGTATGTATTATTACCCATTATGCATTTACTTACTTAAATGTGTTTATACTTGTGTTCCCCCTAACATCTTTCTTCATGGGATTTGGTGCAAATGGGGCTCCCCAGAAGCACCCTCTGAGAAAGATATTAGAGTGCAGAAAGTTCTTAGGCAGTACAGTCAGAATCAGCACCTATAAAGGAAAGGGATGGAAACAAGACTGGGCGGTGGGAGAAGTTAGGCAGCAGTGCAGTCAAAGCAAGGCTTCAACCTGCTCCATGAGGCGCTCTTCAACGGGGATATCCCTTTAGAGCTATTTCTTATTGTGGGGAAGGGCCTACACTTTCATATCAACCAAGTCATTGGATATAGGCTTCTCTGGGAAGGAGGCATGAACTAGCAACACAGATCTCTCCAGACAAATGCAACTCCCTGAAACGGCTTAAAACTGAGCATCGCCTTTCAGTAGCATTCTCAGCAGCGGGAAGTATAAGTCTTTCTTAAGGCGGATCCGAGCAGCCAACCAATTACAGCATCCGTTACTGTAGTGTAATTCCTCATAGGCTGTTGTTCTGGTGCTTGTTCAGAAGCTAATTTTGTTTTTCCTGTTTTATTTTTGGTGACTATCAATGGCTGTACCCCTTTTGGAATTAATCAAACAAAGGTAAGTTTGCTAGTAGTAGATGTCCTAGAATGATCCCTTTTCAATGTGCTATGCTTTTTGCACCTATTGGGCTTGGATATGGGCTTACAATATGTTTGAAACATTTTGCATACTATATGGTGAGTTGCTGATGTTGACAGATAAGCAACACTCAAATAAACCCTGTAAAGGAAATAAAGGAAACTTGCAGGTATGCAAAGTGATTAATTTAAGGAATGGGATTATCACTTTTTATTCTGGAGAAGAAACTTTGCTCAGGAGTTGAGACCAGGCATGACTCATCCTCATTGTGTGCAGAAAGGATGAAAATAACTGATTTTTGTTTAATAACAATTGGAAATTTGGGAACAATAAGGTAGGTTGTATTTGCACAGAGCCAAATAATTGGACAAAACAGAAGCCAAATTTTACCATTTGAATTAATTTGGTTACTGTCTATTGATAACATTAAGAGAAAATAAATTTATTGAAAGAATGCTTATTTAAAAACCTAAGCATAGTCCAAGGAGGTTTGGAAAACCAAGTCACAAGGCATCTTTTCCTGGACTCTGGAAGGAATTTCTGATCCTTTTAGATAGAGAACAACCAGTAATGTGATTTAATTATCACAAGTCCTAATATAATATTTCTTACTTTCAAATTTGAGTTCACCAGGGATGATTGTGATGGTCTCAGATTCAGTAAGGCACCATTTCTTGGTCAAATAATGATAGATGATGAGGGCGATCATGTCACGCTCATGTGGTCTTTTATGTTAGTGATGTGCAAGGAGAAGGCAATTTCCAGAAAGTTCAGACTCTATCTCAGCAATCATGTAATCTGTTGAATTAATGGCTATTGACCAAATTAGGACTGTATTCTGCTTATTCTATGCAGGCACAAATAATAGAAGTGTGTGTGTGTGTGTGTGTGTGTGTGTGTGTGTGTGTGTGTTTTATAATATGGAAATGGAATTATTTAAATGTATTTTAAAATGAGATAAATTCTCATCTGTTTAGAATGATTTAAAACATGTTACTTTACTAACTCAAGAAATGATATAATTTATATAATTATAAAATAATCTGCCCCAATGTACCCCACATGAAATGAAAAAAAAACCCTGCTTCCTAAATAAAATAATAAAGTGTGAATATGTATACATGCATGTATGTGTGTGCAGTTATTCCCATGTGTAATTTTTAAATCACAGGATAGCATTGCTTTTTATCTACTCAAGTTATAATAGAGCTTAGTATTTTTCACTAAATTTGATGGTAATGTATCCATATCATTTATTATTTTACTGCCTATCATATTGGTCAAGGACCTGTGCCGTGCTGACTGAATGTAGATATGAACTTAATTTAGAAAAAAGGAATACCTAGGAATTTGGTAGCTAGCTAACTACAATGAGAAGTGCATGCAAAGTATATTTTTAAAGCAGCTGTTGAACTTTTAACCTATAACAAATGCTTAGTCAGACCGTACACCTTAGTACAAAAATAAATTCACACATGTTAGTAGGCTATTCACCTATAGAAAATATATGACAAAATATTTTCTTTCATTAGTAAGTCATTTGGACATTCATTATAGCACTGTAGTACCTTTGTAAGTTTATTGTCACCATCCTGACTTAGCAAGCTTGTATGCTGCCTTATATGTTGCTGCAGTTTTGGGCTTAATATTTAGAATTAATTTCTGAAATAGCTTAGACAGGCTAAGCATTCAGCCTGTCATTTTTCTAAATCTGATAGAATGGAATGATAAGTAGCTGAACTATTCTAGAATTATATTACAGGCTTCAGTGATCACCAGGGTCTATGATTCATTCCCAAAGCAAAATCTCTTTCCTAATATGCCTGATGTATTGCTTTTTATTGGCAATTTTCATATCTGAGTTGGTGACCCTGCCATTTGTTTTTATTGCTATTGTTCCCTTTTTGTGGTGCCAATAAGAAAACCTGTTCAGGCTCTCTGGCGTTTATGTCTGCAGCCAGTTACTGCTGCTGTGCCCTTTGCTGGGTTCTGTTGCTGGATTTATTTCTTGCTAATCTTTTCTTGGATACCTGATTTCTGAGCAGATGCTCTTTTTAATCTCATCTCATGTTAATTGTAAGTATTTATTCATCAAATGTTTCCAGTTTCCAGTAAACTGGGTTGTTTTTTGTATTGCTTTTGTGGCACTCATTGGATTGTTTTCTCATGATTTACATATCTGTCTCCTTTAAAAGACTGTTAGTTTAAAGAAGGCAATAATTGTGTTTTTGTTATCATTCTAGAATCAGAGTCTAAGTACAGAACCTTACATATTCTAAGCACCCAGCAATTTTTTTAATTTTATTTTATTGTTTAAAGTCTTACAGATAGTAGTACATATGTCTCCTTCCCCCCATTGACCTTCCCCCGGCTTCTCCTATCCCCCGGTACATGCCCTCACCCCATCCCCCCAGTGTCTTGTGTCCATTGGTTATGCTTATATGCGTGCATACAAGTCCCTCAGTTGATCTCTTACCTCCCCACCCCCCAACACTCCTCAGCCTTCCCACTGTAATTTGGCAGTCTGTTCAATGATTCTCTGCCTCTGTATCTATCTTTTTGTTCATCAGGTTATAATGTTCTTTATTATCCATAAATGAGTGAGATCATGTGGTGTTTTTCTTTCACTGCCTGGCTTATTTCACTTGGCATAATGCTCTCCAGTTCCATCCATGCTGCTGCAAATGGTAAGAACTCCTTCTTTTTTATAGCAGCGTAGCATTCCATTGTGTAGATGTACCATAGTTTTCTAATTCACTCATCTGTTGATGGGCATTTAGGCTGTTTCCAAATCTTGGCTATTGTAAATTGTGCTGCTATGAACATGTCTGTAAAACTGGAATCTCAGTGGATAAAAGTAAAATAAATTAAGAAATTAGATAATGGGATGGTGCCATATTACTGGTTTAGAGAGGATTACATAGGAAAGAGAGTTATTATTTAGGGGGTATCAAGGTTTGCCTATTTATCCCCTGTCTTTTTAGATGGATCTGACTATACTATCTTATATAATAAAAGGGTAATATGCAAATTGACCGAACGGTAGAATGACCAGTCAGCGAGGGGTGGGGCTAGTGAGCGAGCGGCACCAGGCCAGCCAAGGCAGGTGCCAGCAGGCAGAGGAAAGGGAAAATGATCAGACGGCAGTGGGACTGGCGAACAGGCAATGCCAGGCCAGCCAAGGCAGGTGCCAGCAGGCAGAGGGAGGGGACAGTGATGGGGGGGGGGCAGGGCAAATAGCAATTAGAATATTTATTCTAATTAATTCACTTTCAATATGCATAAATGCATGCACCAGGCCACTAGTGCATTATAAGTCACCAGAAGCCAGAATTCTTTCTTTTTAATTCTTCAAGAACATCTAACAGCATGTATGTTTGACCTAATATTTCCATTTCTTCCCCATTTTTTTCATTTTCCTAACTCTGAATTTTTAATTCTATTAAAATTCATCCTTGTTTTGATGATTTTTTAATATATTTTATTCAGCTTACTGAATTTACTTCTTATGCTCCCACACTATTCTAGCTTTCCATGCTTATTTTTTTTTATTTCTTTAGTTTCAGTAAGTATACAACTCAAGTAATAGATCATCTCTACGTAGCTACTTCTCAAGATTTGTTTTCAAACTAGAAGGCCACGGATAGGGCTTCAACAGTCAGTAACTGTGCAATTATTTTATTTAAAACTTGGGCCTGCATGAATCCTATATGTGGTTTGTTTTTTGTTTGTTTCTAAAAAAAAAAACAGTACATATAATCTGTGTTTATTAATGCAGGACACAGTTACTTTAGACCCCAACATTTTGTGCCAAAAACTATAAGATCTAAGCCTTCAAAAATATAGGAAAAATAATAAAGATGATGAGTATAGAAACATATTTTTCCCGGACAAATCTCACCAGTTTATGCCAGTTTATGCATGCATATGAGGTCAGATCCTATATGACCTCACAGACAGAAATGCAATGCTTATGAGAATGAGTGGTGACCTCAGAAAGCCTGAAAGCCTCTCTCAGCTATGCTCTTTACTTGCTAGGTGACCTTTGAAAAGGGGCTTTCTTTCTCTGTAACTTATTTGCTTCATAGGATTGTGGAGATCAAATATGTAAACGATAGCGAATATTTTACTGTTATACAGCAAGCAATCAATTAAATATGAGCTTTTATTATTACCCTTATTATTTTTATTATTAAAAAATATACTTTACTCTCTAAGTTGTTCTTAATTAATTTGCTAGACCAAATATAATGGCTCTGGCAAGAAATGTACTTCTAATTCCAAATAAAAATATGCAAGCTGCAACCTATCAACTGTGCTCTCATATTGTTGGACAAATATTGTTGTTTCTGAAATCAGTGATCTTTAAAAAAATCAAAGATATTCAGTGACTAGTAGAGTTTGCCTTCTTGGCCCAAAAGGCTTCAAAAGTTTACCTTTTCAACAAAGGAAATGTTTTTTTTCTAATCTCTAGACATAACTGGAACTACTTTCTCTAGACATAACTGGAACTACTTTAACTCTGCCCTACCCAAATTTTGCCCAATCCTATGCCATCAAAATCAACACCGCCACAACAGTTGTAAAGCTCCTTCATTCCAAGAAGGACCCAGATGCTGATAAGCTCCATCTTTGCTGCTTCTTATGAGAATAAAAGCTGAAGTTTGTTGGGTGTTTAGGTATGAATACACTGGACAAAGTGATCCTAGCATTGGTGATATCTATTCCTGTATGCTCATTGTCTTCCATCATCCATTTCACTCTTCCCCATGCTATAACAACTTTGTTTAGGGTGGAATTGATCCTACTTTCAACACAATGGATAGGTTTTAAACTGTTTAAATCAATCAGGTTGTCCTATCCCCCTTTTTACAATATTTACAATATCCCAGGTCTGAACCAATCAGAATATGACATTTCCTTAAACACAAGGCTATAGTCAGGGTCATTTCAATTAGTAGGAGAGATATTTATTTGATGACCCTTAGATGAAACTCTCTCCTGCTGGATGAGAATATAGCATGAGCCTAACTATTGGCATCCATGCTAGGACTCATAGGAGAGCCAACTTTAGAGTGAAGTCAGCTCTGTTTATGGCAGAACAGAGTCTGAAAAAAACTGAATCCTTGAGGACATCGACTTTCAAGTTATATGAGCCAATGATTCCCCTTTATTTTTTAAGCCACTAGGAATAGGCATTTCCTTTATAATCCAAACAAACTGATATGCTTTCTTTGGGTTATGTGTGTATGAACTCATCACCCAAGACCAATGCGCAGTTGCTACCAAGAGCCAGAAAACTAAATTACAGGAGGATGTCCCCTATCTGAGAAATCCTCATACCTGAGAACTAAAAGTGATTTTTACCACAGCAATAGCTAACACAATTTAGCTTAGGCAACTGACCCATGATTGCCAGAGATTTGCTTGAATAAGATCCAGAGACATGTAGAGGCAGGCTCAAGGTCCTCAAAGATTAGAGAGTCATACCAAATCAAAATAGCCGGGGTGTATATCCCAATCATGCAAGTTTCCTCCAAATGTAGAAGCTTTGTGACAGCATTTCATGCATAAGGCTTTCAGAATGCTGAATCTGGTTCACAAGAACTATTTGTGGCCCATATCAAAGGCTTAGTAAACTATCTCTGCCCAAGGCCTTCTGCTGGCCTCCTATTCTCTCAAAGAAAGCAATAGAATCTTTTAAATAATCTGTAAAATACTACCAATGTATTCCTCATTTAGATCTTTAAATTTATCTCTTAGCACTCTCCTCTTCATTCACTTAGCTCCAATCTTGCTGGCCACCTCACTTTTCTACCAACATATCTTTTCAGTGGCTACTTCTTTGCCTAGAAGACCCTTCCCTCCAAAGTCTTGTTCTTTTCACATTAGCCTACCTTGGATAATTTTTTCTTTCTTTCATTTCTTAAATTAAATTTATTGGGGTGACATTGGTTAATAAGATTATATAGGTTCCAAGTGTACATTTCTATGATGCGTGACCTGTATATGGTTTCCTTGGCTAATTTTATTTTAAAAAGCACCTTCCCTTCTCCAATACAGACTTTCCTATCCATGTTTCTGATTTGTAGTTTCCATAGTTCTTAGTATCTAGTGTGGAAGTTTTAAAATTAATGATCTTGTTCAATGTCTATTTCCCGATTAAAATATGATTTCCATGACCACACAGAAGAAGCTAGTGTTGGCCTTATCCTCCCTTAGTTAACAAGTATACAATTAAACAACATATATGAGCAATGAACTTCAAGGAGTAAACAATAGGAAGCATAAGATGGTAAATAAAAAAAATCACAGGAAGTGAGCATAATATCTTAGCTGACTTTTTGTGGGGGGTACTTCCCAGAACAGTGAAGGAAGTTGGAGCCCTCAAGTGGAAAAAGAGGTTAGGGATGCTGACATAGCTGAGAATTGCAAGGCAGGGTGAAGAGCAGAATAATGGCCTAAGAAGCCAAGAAATTAAAAGGGGGGAAAATACAACAACAACAAGAGTTATTATATACTGGGCACAATTACAATTATAAAAATAATGCCTAAATTTTCATAAGAAATGGTAGAAGCCAGAAATCAAGGAAACCTCATTATTAAATTGAAAAAGAAAAAAATTTAACGTAGAATTCCATATCCAATGAAGATATACTTCATAAATGAGGCTCAATTAAAGATATTTTTAAATTAAAAATCCAACATCTAAAAAATATATATTATTTACAAGTACATATATGGAATCAAAACCAATATACATCATATATTTGGCCTCAGTATATAAGATTCTAAGTCTCAATATATTTTAAAATTAAATTTTATAGAAAGTGTTTTAACACAATGGAGTTAATTATAAATCAAGGAAATAAGATATCTAGAAAATCCCCAAATATTTAGAAATTAAAAAGCATACTTCAAAATAACTCATGGATCAAAGAAGAATTCACAAGGGAAATTACAAATATACATATAATTGATAGCACAGTGTATCTAAATATGTACCTAAGTGTAGCTAAAGCAATGTATAAAGAGAAATTCATAAATTTAAGTCCATATAATAAAAAAGCAAGTGTTGAAAATCAGTAATCTGTAGTTCCATTTTAAGGAGCTAAGAAAAAGGGCAAATTAAATAGAAGGAAAAATACAGTAAGAGAAACCAATGGAATAGAAATTAAAAAATGAAGAATAAGTATAAAACCCAAAGGTGATTATGTAAAAAGATTAATAATGTTAACAAACATTATTAGCAAGATTAATCAAGACAAAAAGATAATAAACAGACTACCAATAACTAGAATAAAGAGGATATTACCAAAGGTCCTCTGGAAATTAAAAATGAGAGAGAAATAATATAAACAACTTGTTATCAATAGATTTGATAATTTTTCTAAATAGGTTCTTTAGAAAACACAACTACTATAACTGACAAAAATACTAAGCATACTAATCTATTAAAAAGGAATTGAACTTTAATAAAACATTCACATAAAGAAAACTATAGGCCCTGCTAGTTTCACTAGTGAATTCAACCAAATATTTAAAGAAAAAATATAAATTATATACAAAATTTCACAAAATGTAGATGCACATACTTCTAATTTTATAAATCTAATAACTTTATCCAAGTTACTTGTTTCACACCTCATTTTCCTCACCTCAAAAAAAAAAAAAAGGTATCTCACAGAATTCTTGGGACGATCAAAGAATCAGCATGTATAATATGATTGCCACATATGCTTGGGACATCATTGGTGCTGTTTAACTTGATTGCTTTCTGCAAGTCTATTTCAGAAGGGAAAATGAGACACAGGTAAACAGTACCCATATAGAGAGTTTTTATCTTAAAATAAGAGGCCCAGTGCACATATTCATGCATGGGATGTGGGGGGGGTGGTTCCCTCAGCCTGGGCTGTGCCCTCGCAATCCGGGACCCTCGGGGAATGTTCGACTGCTAGTTTAGGCCCAATCCCCAGGGATTGGGCTTAGCCGGCAGTCAGACATCCCCTGAGGAATATAGCAGTGCACCAAGTGGCAGACAGCCAGGGAGGAGCCCAAGCCAGGGGTGGGCGCTGCGCTGCTCGCACTCATCCCGGCCCACTGTGCCTGCCGTCGCCGCTTGGTAACTCTGCCTTGGAACTGGGGGAGAGGCTCCCGCCACCATAGCTGGGCTCGCCAGCCATGAGTCTGGCTTCTGGCTGAGCGGTGCTCCCCCTGTGGGAGTGCACTGATCACCAGGGGGCAGCTCCTGCATTGAGCGTCTGACCCCTGGTGAGCAGTGCATGTCATAGCAACTGGTTGACCACTCGCTCTGGTCGTTTGGTCGTAATGGTCACTTAGACTTTTATTTATATATATTATGATAGGTGTATGAACAAAAATTGAACATAAATATATTTTGTTTAATATGGCTCCTTTTTCTCCTTTAGAAACACAAAGAAAGTTTTGTAAAAATATATCAATAGCTACAATTTCTTTCCCATGACTAATAAGAAGCATCTTTTTCTAACCTGTCTTAGCTTACTAATTTCAACAATATATCTGATTATATTTTTCCATCCTTGAGATATTCAGATGTTTGGTTTATGGTAATTCAGGACTCCTACTGATTGTATTTCTGGTCAGGTTTTCAGTCAGGTTTTTACTCTTGTTATGATTACAACTAGAGGCCTGGTGCACAAATTCATGCATGGTTGGGGTTCTTCGGCCTAGCCAGTGATCAAGGCCTATCAGGGGGCTGGGAGGCCAGGGGGAGGGACCCTGGGAGGTTGGCCAGCTGACCCCCCAATTGGGGCCTATTGGGGGGGCTGGATGGTAGGGGGAAGGGGCCATGGGAGGTTGGCCAGCCGGCTGGGGAGAGGGGCCACAGGAGGTGGCCAGTCAGGGGGGGTATCCCTCAGCACGGCCTTCACCCTCTCCAATCTGGGACCCCTCAAGATCGGCCTAAACCGGCAGTTGGACATCCCTCTCGCAATCCGGGACTGCTGACTCCTAACCACTCACCTGCCTTCCTGCCTAATTGCACCTAACAACTTCTGCCTTCCAGCCTGATTGCCCCCTAACTGCTCCCCTACCAGCCCAATCACCCCCAACTGCCCTCCCCTGCCAGCCTGATAGCCCCCAACTGCCCTCCTCTTCTGTGACCCACCTCCTCCACCAGGACTAGCCTCCTCCATGCTGCATGGAGCTGCGGGACCCCCTGGCCTCACTGCGCAGAGCAGCCGCCATGCCCCACCTCCGCTGTGGGTGTGGCCATCTTGTGGCAGCCACCTGAGGCTGCGCCCCCTAACCCGCGAGGCTTGACAGGGGACGTGAGGCTGCTACCTACACCCGGCAGGGCTTGACGGGGAACCTGAGGCCGCGGCCGCCTCCTGGCGGGCCTTGACGGGGGTGGGGCTGGCCAGGTCTGGGTCTCGTGCAATTTCGAGGCAAGTGTGTGTGGGTGGGGACTTGACTCTGGGTCCCGCGGCATGCCGCAGACTCTGACAGGAGGGAGATTTTCATATACATTTTACTAATTTTCTTTCATCTCTGACACTTCTGTTATAGAGAAAGGGCAAATAGCAATATTAAAATATTTCCTCTAATTCCCTTTTAATGTGCACAAATTTTGTGTACTGGGCCACTAGTATATAGATATAGATAAATAGTTCACAGTTTTCAGACATGTGTTTCATGGATTTTCTTTACTGTTCTTTCTTCCCTCAGATCTGAATGGAAGGATTAGCTCTTTATCATGGATACATTTGGCTTGGTTTGTTTTTTGTTTTTTGGGGGTTTTTTTTTGTTTGTTTTTTTAAATATATTTTATTGATTTTTTACAGAGAGGAAAGGAGAGGGATAGAAAGCCAGAAACATCGATGAGAGAGAAACATCGATCAGCTGCCTCCTATACGCCCCCCACCGGGGATGTGCTCGCAACCAAGGTACATGCCCTTGACCAGAATCGAACCCGGGACCCCTGAGTCCGCAGGCTGACACTCTATCCACTGAGCCAAACCAGTTCTGGTGGGTTGGTTTGTTTTTTTCTGAATTTTCCTTAATTCATTTTGAGCTGGTATAAACTCATGTATCTTGATGGAGAGAGAGAAACTTTAAAGTCTCAGCAATTTCATATTGATAAATGGGAACTATTAGATCCCAAACTATCTCCAAAATATTCACTACTGTTGAAGTTCTATGAGGCACATGTATAGTTAACACATTCCAGAAAATTATAGACTTTAGAGCTGGCTTCTAATATCTATACTAGTATTCTAAGGTTGAAGAAATATATGAATTATAATTTGTCAATGTTTTATTTAAATTAGATTATTACAAACTAACAGCCTCCTTGGTAATTTTCTCCAAGATCTCTAAAAAAGTAAAAAGCTTTGAAAAGGGATTTTAACATTTCTGTTAATTCTATGAGGAAAAAATCTATAGCTTAATATTGTACATAAATTATACTTATCTGAGATTGCTATTTTTGTCTTGATTAATAATAATTTTATCCCATGAGGTTGTGTGGAAGGGATTAAATAAAAGTGAGAGTGTAGCCAATGCTCTTTCATACTTGAACTTCTCATATCTGATTTAATCTTTATAATATACTAGGTGTATCGGTTAATAATGCAGATTTTGTAATCAAAGAAAATAGGATAATTTCAAGAGAAACAATTAAAGTGCTTTATTCAAAGTAATGTCCATCGCTAGCTACACATTTCCCCATCTTTCAGGCAATTTGTGGATACCGTCCCAATAGAACGTTTCTTGTTTTGAGGCAAACCATTCAGAGACCCAATTTTCCACTTCTTCATATGTTTTGAAGTGCTGCTCAGAAAGTGTGTGTGCCGTCGATTGGAACAAGTGGTAATCTGAAGGAGCAAGATCTGGTGAATACAGCAGGTGGGTTAATACTTCCCAGGTGAGATCTTTTAACGTGTCTTTAACTGGTTTTGAAGTGTGTGATGGAGCGTCATTATGAAGCAAAATTACTTTGCCATGTCCTCTGGCCCATTCTGGTCGTTTCACGATCAAAGCGTGGTTCACATTGATTATTTGTTGTCAGTAGCGATCAGTATTAATGGTTTCACCTGGTTTTAGAAACTCATAATACACCACACCTTCCTGATCCCACCAAACGCAGAGCATTGTCTTCTTTCCGAAGCGATTTGGCCTTGCAGTCAATGTTGATGGTTGACCTGGATCAACCCATGGTTTTGTGCATTTGGGATTCTCAAAATAAATCCATTTTTCATCGCCAGTCACAATTCAATGCAAAAAAGACGTTCTTTCGGGCCGTTGAAGCAACATTTTACTGATGACTTTTCAGTTTTCCATTTGTCTTTTGTTCAGTTGATGTGGCACCCATTTTCCTTCCTTTAAAATCTTTCCCATTGCTTGTAAACGATCAGAAATTGTTTGCTGAGCAACGTTTAATCTTTCTGCAAGTTGTTTTTGAGTTTGACACACATTTTCATCCAATACTTGTAATTGTTGGTCTTCAAACTTTTTCGGTTGACTTGGATGTTCTTTGTCTTTCACATCGAAATCAACACTTTTAAAGGATCTAAACCAGTGTTCACAAGTATCTTGAGATGGAGCATGTTCACCGAAGTACTCAGCAGCACTTTTCTTCAAAATAAAGTAATGAATTAAATTTCCCTCAAATGCTCTTTTTGGCACAAAATTCAACATTTTTAAGCGTAAAAATATCTATGATGTTAACACCTTCAGAAAATTTGACATATGAAGTTTTGAAGCTTGTCAATACAAAATAGCATACATATCAAATCGCATATATATCAACATATGTGTAACTCAATCTATTGAAAAAAATCCACATTATTAACTGGTACACCTAGTAACTTAAATACAAATCTTGTCAATTTTATAGCAGAAGAAAGTGGTACAGAGAAGGTAGTCCACTTACTTCAAATCACAATGCTTTAAAGGGCAGGGCTGGATTTAAAGTCAGGCCTTTTGACACTGGAGTTTATAATTCTTTCCTCTAAATCACTCCTTATTTGAAGAACTTTGAACAAATGATACCGTATTGTAGTAGACCCAGCAATAACACTTTGCTTCATGCTGTGACAAATGACTAACTTTGTGATATATAAAACAACATAACATAACTGTCATATAGTCATTTTAAAATATTTTTAAAGCTACCACAAAATTGCTTTTCATCATTTCCATTGTGAATAATGACAAGAGAGTTAATTCTTGAAGTGTTAAATTATATGTATACCCATGCTGTGTATATATTCATGTAAAATCTATTTTATGTAAAATAGGTAATACATGGATATAATACTTTTCAAATGCCATTGTTTTCAGTAGATTTGAACTGTCATCTGCTCTAATAACATGAAACTCTTATTCTACTCCTGTACCATAAACAGCAGCTACACTATGGTTTTCTGACAAGCTGTATTTTTATTTTATACTTCATTCTTGAAGCTTCAAAAATTGATACCAATTCTTTTCAAGACAATATGTTCAACACAGTGGGGTAAACATTATTTTTTCTTATAGGATGAGTAGAAGAATTTCAGGGGATCGACTTCTAATATAAACTTTACTCATTACTCAGAAGCTTATAGAATACCTTGGTATTTATGCAAACATGTTAACTTTCAGTTATAAATTGTCATACTATATATCTACAGATGCATTCATATTTGAAAAGCACATTTTCATATTTATAATTCAGGATTTTAAATAGTGGGGTCTCTGCTGCAAGTTTCTTTAAATATCTCTAATAATTTTATGTATGTATGCATAAGTACAGGTAATTACAGAGTATTCTTTTATTCTAAGCAAATAGTGCTTGTGATTAGGGTTATGGAAGCCTTACTAATTTTTTTTAACTTTCTATGTCTTTTCACTCTGTCTTTCTGGATTTGAAATCATTTATGCCTTTACTTTTGTTATTCATCTATGCCTATACAAAGCGAATAATCCAACTACAAAATGAAAGTATCTCTGAATTATGAACATACGTAGAGACTACATGAAGTTAAAAATGGGTACTTAGAAAAATGTCCATTCTTTTTTCATTAACATCTGTATGGGCTTTAAAAATTCATAATCATCTGTATGTTTACATATATCGTGCACTAGTGGGGTCCCTTGGCCTGGCCTGTGGGATTGGACCAAAACTGGCTCTCCAACATCCCTTGAGGGGTCCCAGATTGTGAGAGGGCACAGGCCAGGATGAGGGACCCCACTGGTGCACCATCAGGGCCGGGGAGGAATGCGGCTGGTTGGCCAGCCTGTCTCACTCAGTCCCAATTGGCCAGACCCCAGCAGCAAGCTAACCTACTGGTCGGAGCGTCTGCCCCCTGGTGGTCAGTGCACGTCATAGTGACTGGTCGAGTGGTAGACTGTCTGCCCCTTGGTGGTCAGTGCATATCATAGCAAGCGGCCTTAGCATATCATTAGCATATTATGCTTTGATTGGTTAAACGGCCGACTGGATAACCAGACACTTAGCATATTAGGCTTTTATTATATAGGATTTATACATATAAATAATAAATATAAATGCTAACATTTATCAAGCAATTACCATGTGACTGGTGCAAATCAGATTATGTGGATCCAGAAAGTTTTATAATTTGAAAAGCCTTCAATAAGAAAAAATATATAAAAAAACATATACAAAATAAACTGTGAAAGTGAATATTTACTTAGAATAAGAAAATAAATCATTACCAGTTTTAAAAATCAAACCAATACTCATAGGTGCCAAATAAAAGAATATATAATGTTTTATTAAAATATATCTGAGATATTTCTTATTACATGCTTATTTATTTATTTTTTAAATTCTTACCCAGGCATATGTTTAATATGTCTATTGGTGCCCTAGCCAGTTTGGTTCAGTAGATAAAGCATTGGCCTGTGAAGTGAAAGGTCCTGGGTTCGATTCTGATCAAGGGTACGCGCCCAGATTGCAGGCTTGATCCCCAGTAGGGGGGCTTGTAGGAGGCAGCCAGTCAATGATTCTCTCTCATCATTGATGTTTCTGTCTCTTCCTCTCCCTTCCTATCTGAAATTTATAAAAATATTTTTTAAAAAATATGTTTATTGATTTTAGAGAGGGAAAGGGGGAGAGAAGAGAGAAAGGAGAGAGAGAGAGAGAGAGAGAGAGAGAGAGAGAGATGAGGGAAGGAAAGAAAGGTAAAAAAGAAATAAAAGAAGAAAGAAAGAAAGAAAGAAAGAAAGAAAGAAAGAAAGAAAGAAAGAAAGAAAGAAAGAGAGAAAGAAAGGCAGAGAAAGAGAGAAAGGAGAGAGAAAAAAGAAGAGAAACGAAAGGGAAGGAAGGGAAGGGAAGGGAAGGGAAGGGAAGGGAAGGGAAGGGAAGGAAGGAAAGGAGGAAGGAAGGAAGGAAGGAAGGAAGGAAGGAAGGAAGGAAGGAAGGAAGGAAGGAAGGAAGGAAGGAAGGAAGGAAGGAAGAAGGAAAGAAAGAGAGAGACATCAATGTGAGGCCTGGCCGGTGTGTCTCAGTTGGGCTTCATCCATGCATTGAAAGGCTACTGGTTTGATTCCAGGTCAGGGCCCATGCCTGGGTCTTGGGCTCCATCCTCAATAGTGGGAATGCAGGAGGAAGCTGATGGATATCTTACTCTTACATTGATGTTTCTCTTTCTCCTCCTCTCCCTTCTTCTCTCTCTGAAAATCAACACAAAATATATATTTTAAAATATATGTGAGAGAGAAACATTGATCAGTTGCCTGCCATATGCACCCTGACCATTTATCAAACCCACAACCTAGTTATGTGCCCTGACCAGTAATCAAAACTGCATCCTTTTGATGTATTCATACTGTGTCCCAACCAACTGAGCTACCAGGCCAGGGTTGTCATTTATTTTTAAGTAGAGAAAATAGAAATATAATTCAGTCTGTTTACTAAGCTGGTGGATTTTTCTTTAATCTAATAGTTTAGAAAGGATTATCTCAGCCACACAGTTTGTCTAAGTAACTTTTTATTATTGTCAAATTTTGGAAAATTTCAATCAATTTTTCTTTAATATTCTGTAAAATTTCAAAGTATTTCTGGTATTCTTTTGCAATAACTCATCAGCAATACTTTGAATTGACAATACTCATTAAACAATTTGTCATCCATGTCTCCTCACTGCAGTGGCTTATTATAAATGGTATCTTTATCTTTGTGTCAAATCAGTAAAAAAATTAATTTTTCCCAATGTGAAAAATTTGTATGAATTAGACTGTCAAGTAATTTAATACTATATTATTTCTATTTAAAAGTGTCTTCCATTTAATGAATTATCTAATTTCAGAATGATTTAAAAAATTGTACTTTATTTCTCATTGCTGAAATAGCTTCTACTGATTTTATATAGGACATGCAGAAATTATTTTATTACATAATCCAATTTAATTTTAAATTCTGCTTTATCAAATGTATTTATTACAGGATAAAAGTGTCTATTTTTATTTGGCCTCTATACAATTGAGTTCTCCACTTACATTGTACATGTTTGATGACTGGAAGAATTACTCAAGGATTTGTTTGTAACCTCTGGTGTAAAGTATTTCACATAGATTA
The DNA here is from genome assembly GCF_000147115.1 of Myotis lucifugus. Taxonomy (NCBI): domain Eukaryota; kingdom Metazoa; phylum Chordata; class Mammalia; order Chiroptera; family Vespertilionidae; genus Myotis; species Myotis lucifugus. The sequence goes on from NW_005871073.1 coordinate 105,400, forward strand.
TATGATACAAGACTAAACAAAATTTTTAAGTTATAATTCAGCTTAGTCTTCTTTTACAAAAGAGAAAACTTAGAAAGAAAAAGAGGAACAGACTTTCTCAAGATGATAGCTAGAACGCAGGCAATATGAGTCAGAAGATTGCCTTCTTAACCCTCTTAGAGATTTTTATTTGGATAGGGAATAGTGACTTCAGAACCTTTCAGTATCTATCATTTTCCTTGCATCTGATCAATTTACCCAGTGCTTTCATTAAGCTTCATTTAGGTTTTTATTCTCTTTACTCACACAAAACTGGTGTGTAAGGCCTGAACTTGGTCTTATCCTAGGCAATCCTTTTATCTCTATCAGGGAGAAGAACTAGAAGAGTGACTGCCACAAAGCTAATCCTATATAATAAAAGGCTAATATGCAAATAGATCAAATGGCAGAACGTCTGGTCTCTATGCTGCCCACTGCCCACTAGGGGGCAGATGGTCAATGCAGGAGCTTTCCCCTGGTGGTCATTGGGCTCCCACAGGGAAAGTGCTGCTCAGCCAGAAGCCCTGAGCCAGGCTCACGGCTGGCGAGTGCAGCAGCAGTGGCAAGAGCCTCTCCCACCTCTATGGCAGCACTAAGAATGTCCAACTGCCATCAGTCGGACATCTCCCGAGGGCTCCTGGACTGCAATAGGGCACAGGCCGGGCTGAGGGACTTCCCCCTCCCCGAGTACACGAATTTCATGCACCGGGCCTCTAGTTCAATAAATAACCAAATATATGTTAAAATGCATTTGGTAGATAAAGGCATTACAGTATGTATATCAACATAATAAAACTAATGAAGATAATATTCATCATTTAAAATAAGTTGCTTAAGTTTGTACACAGTATTATTTCATTTACATAAAGCTCAGAATATGTACTGTGTGTGTGTGTGTGTGTGTGTGTGTGTGTGTGTGTGTGTGTTTGTAAAGAAAGCAAGAAAATTAACATGATAATCACAAAATTCAGGATAGTGGTTACCTTAGGTGCTATGGTTAGTAGGGTCAGGGGAATAGAATTATAGAAGGGGACAAAGGGAAGTCCAAAAGTATTGGTGCTGTTTATTGTTATTTGTATGCCTTCAAAATATATTTAAAAATTGTAACTATTAAGTATTTAATTAAACATTAACACTCTTCAATGAGATTTGCAATAACCAGGTAAGTAGAACAATAGTTTCAGCCTGGGAAAGACCAAGCCAAAGAAATGTAGACAGGAGTAGAAGGACTGGATGATGTTAGAGGCTTGAAAAAAAGTGTTCATACTGGACATTGTTATTCTGAGGATGGCTTCATGGACAAGCACATCTAAATGTAGGCCAGAATTTGAGAGAGTGAACTCATTGAAAAGGCCAAGTGAGATAAAAACATCAATGGCCAGTGTCCAAGTTGAGCCAAATATCCTCAATACGGAATGAAATAATAATGGCTCTATGATTAGCACTGTGTGAGGGGCAAGTGTTTTAGGGCAATCTAGAGAGCTAGAGGGTTGATTCTGCAATGTTGGCAGTCTTTCAGTCGCTTTCAGCAGATATATGTCAAACTTTTACTACAGGCCACAAATTGTGTTGGGTTTTGTACTAAGATATTAAAGAAATAGTCACATGGACTCTGTGATTTTCAAGAGTATGGATTCTCTTGTCCTTAGAAACCATGCCTCTGGAAAGATGGAAAACAAGATAAAGACCTAATTTATGAAATACTGAGGCAGATAAAGAAAACCAGTTTGGCATAATTAAGTTATGAGCTATAGATCCCAATTATAGCAACTGAAGTTAAAGTAGAATTCTAGTTTTTGGTGAAATAGGTTTAGAAGACTAGAAATGGAATACTAGCAATATGATAATTGAAGAAGAAAAACTTCAATATTCTTTGTAACCATAGGTATTATGTTTAGCAATATTTAAGGTAAAATGAGCTGAATATTTTATGTGGAACACACATCCAAAACAGAATTTTAATCATAAAACAATGAGATCAGGTTTACACATTCAGTAGTCACATTGCCTCTGTAATTTCATTTTTAAGACTATTCAAATAGGAACTGTTTTTGTTTATGGCTTTTGATATATTAAATGTTGATATTTTCCAGTGATCTGTGAGGCTATCATAATAATCTAGCATAGTTTCCAGTACATAATGTGCTAATATTTCACTTGAATTTTCTTGCCCACTCTTCATCTTTTTCTGCCTAACTCTATGCTCAGGGCGGTTGATCTTTATGGACTGAATCAGCTGAGCATTCTGCTTCTGGCTTCTCGCTGCCTTTAAATAATAAGAGGTATCAAAGGAGATCAGAAGGCAGGAAGATAGTATGAGCAGGCATTTCTTTTTTTAAAAAATATATTTTATTGATTTTTTACAGAGAGGAAGGGAGAGAGATAGAGAGTTAGAAACATTGATGAGAGAGAAACATCGATCAGCTGCCTCCTGCACATCTCCTACTGGGGATGTGCCCGCAACCCAGGTACATGCCCTTGACCGAAATCAAACCTGGGACCTTTCAGTCCGCAGGCCGACGCTCTATCCACTGAGCCAAACCGGTTTCAGCATGAGCAGGCATTTCATTTCTTAACTCTCTGAGGCTGGGCCACGTGGTCTCTACCAAACGTCAAAGCTCCTGCCAAGCAGCCCTCTCCTACACCTACAACTATGCTCACCGAGTGGTGTAACCCTTACCCTTACCCTGTCAGGCCTAAGGGAGGTAAGAGCTCTGCTATGCTGTGAGCCCCAGAGTTCTTTGCCCATTCTTATGGGTGGTTCATAACTCTGACCACAGTTTATGACAGTCCTTTGTTAAACTCTCCTCAATTACCCATTTAAAGTAATATCCAATTCTTTCCAAAACCCTATATGCTACACAAAGTACATAAAAGGTATTATTTTAATGTGCTCTTCTTTTCAGATAAAATGAGATAGCAGTTGCAATTTATCCTCATTGGCTAACCCACAACTGAGATTATTTCAACAGGCACAATGTGTAGTGTGGTGGATGAAAGCATGGACTCCAGAGCTCCTAACTAACACAACAAAAACACACACACCATTTTACTTATTTTTATTTATATTTCCCTCAATAAAAAGCAAAATATTGGTAGTGAACATAATTATCCAGAGATAAAAATAGCAACCTTACAATGCATACCCTTTTCATTGGAAATGTGCAAGCAGAAGCCCAATTACCATTGTCCGAGCTGTTTGAAGAATATTCCCATATTAGGTACAAGTTGAACTTCATGAGTTCTCAGGTCTCTTATTACTCTGAGTTTTTATTTTTATTTTAAGACACCATTTGTATGTGTTTCTAGAGCCAACAAACCGAAATGTGGGAAAATGTTCCTAACAACCCTGAGCATGACGTGATATAAATTGAACTTTTTGAACAGAGAAATCCAATTTACAGGGTATACATTTTCAAAATTAGTGATATTGCAATAACTCATTCTTATACATATTATCTTTATTATTTCAGAAAATAATAGTGGACCGAATCACGTTTTATTAAAAGAGCATAAATACTGAGATTTAGAGAACTTTGCAGGTATTGATGGAGAAGGGAGAGAAGACACCTAAAATTATTGTCAGACTATTAAAAAATCAGTGATTTCATATTTTGTTTTTATATAGTTATCAAATTAATATTGAGTTTATACAATTTAGATTTAAATTGAATATAGCTTTTATTTTCTTTAAAATATGGATTCATTTGGCCTTGTATCCAACACTTTTAAACACCATATTCTAAATCTCAGAAGCATAGAATGCAACATGTTTTGAATAAGTATATTTTTAACCTAATGACTTAGGAAGAAAACTTAACTTTTGCTGTCAAAAGCAGCATACTTTTCCTGGGCTTATGAACTGAACTTATGCAAGTATTCACTATCACCTAAGTCACTGGGGCATGTTACCATCAAGTTGAAAATCATATTTTACACAATGGCACTTTCTTTAAAAAAATGAGAAAACAATGAACTTGCCTTAGATTTTGTGGAGAGTCTTGAGAAATGCTTTCAGTGAAAGAGAGCAGGGTCTCTTCAGTTGCAGTTATAAAACCCATCAACCTCTTAACTATCCCGAGTGTCAAAAATCGTGAAAAGGTAGACAGCCTTACCCCTAAATATAGGGTAAACTTTCTTGCTGTGTGGTTGTCTTTGCCTTCATGAAACTTGGGTCTGAGATATTGGGAACTGCAATTCTTTTTTTAAACTAAAGTATCTTCTTTCATTATTTAACTCAGAGGCCCTTAAAAGACAGTTCTGTGAGATATGTTCTCTGTGAGTGCTAATTTATGATTGGCATTTTGATGGAAAGCTGTCAGGTGGCCTTCTTTCTCCTTCCTTCGTCTACATTGATTTATTGGAAGGAGAAAGATGCAATTGCAGTGGCAACTTTTTCCATTTAGGCTTCACAGATATAGTGCACACAATTTCCGATGATTAAACAGAATGCAGCTGACAGACTGCTGACCGGCAGCTTTCATTACTGAATCATGGAGAGGAGATGACACAATTTTTAATGGCACTGGCTTTTTCTTTTTCAGATATTTAGGTCACAAGTGAGTACAATTTTGGCAGGCCCAACCTTATTGCCATTTGAACATATGAAAATCTTCTGATTTGGCACCCTAACTGTGGAACTTTGATTGGCAGCTTTAGTTTCAGAGTGAAGGATGATCAAAATGAGAGATTCATTGTAAGTCAAATTGTTCGGCGAGATAGGAAGAAAAAAACTCAAGTACTTGCCCAAACCCTACCTGAAATTTGCTGGGAATAAATATTATGTTTAATAATTTTTGTACAGAAAACAATGGGTCACACAGACTTTAACATAGATAACTAGTGTGGGATTAACCATTCACCCTATGGCCATCCTATCCCACAACCCATTTGTGTTTCTGCCTGCGTGTTTTTAGTTACTGGCAGAGCCATCAAAGGTTATGTATGGCCTACAATGGGGAAAGGCAGACTTTATGGGCACATGTCTATGACAACATAATTTGATTTGATTCAGTCTAATCAATGCAATGCGAAACAAGATCACCAGAATTAAATCCAACGAAAGTGATCCCCGAATTCCTGTTGCTGCCTTGATCTCCGTTGCTCAACAAGTCTACACTAAAAAATTAGGTATCTGACATCAAGGGAATTTGTTTGATAATTGGAATTAATATTTTTTACTACTTGCAGCTATCAAATGATTTTGTCAGCCAGCTAGTCCCCAGAGAGATCCTAGGCAAGTAAGCCTTATTCTTCTATACATGAGGGTAGGAATATTGAAAGACCATTAAAAAATCTTTAAAAGAACACTTTTTAATACACACATTTTAGGAATTATAATTTAACAATATTATTTAACACAGAGACTTTCTAAGAATCTGTTATATGTTTCCTGTCCTTTTCCTGGGATTCTGATTGATATAGGTTCAGGGGGAAAATGCCATTACCCAGTAGCACTTCTCCCAATTGAGAAACACAAGTTTCTGTACTTTGATTAAAGATAACTGAATCTGTAAACATTCATGGGAGGAATTAAACATTTATTTATATCTACTTATATGAATTAAACATTTATTCATATCCACTTACACTGCTCCCAAGTGTTAGGTACTACAGTTAACACCATTTTTTTTATAAAGAGAGTTGATTATGATATTTGTGTATTTTAGAAATTGTTTCCAAGTTGTTTATTTTTGCAATGATACTGTTTTATATTTCTATTTAATTCAACAAAACAATGCAATTCAGCCTTTCTAGTACTCTACTATGTGCAAGTTGTCTGCTAGCATTTAATATGTGCTAGAACCTATTCCAGGTGCAAAGGATACAGGGTGAAAATTTTATTTTATAAATACATTTTTATTCTAAAATATGTCTCTTTTATACTTCAAAAGATAAGAGAGCAGTCACAGAGAGAGAGAGGTGGGAAGAGAGAGATTACAAGGGTCTGCCTATATTGGAGCAGTAGGCAATGGTATATTAGGTCTTGCCTTTTCCCCTCTGCCACCACTAATCAGATCTCTGACATTCTTTCCTGGGTTTATGGCCTTTTGAGTATATTCTCTGATCTCAAAACAACTCCCCTTGAGCTTGGTCTTTTTGATTATCACAATGACTTCTAAATGGTGTGAGAGTAATGTGTGTACAGGACACATTAAAAACTAGTTACAGATTAACTAATTTTATGTAAATTAACAAATATATGTTTTGTTTTGTTTTACTCATAGACTACAATTCCAATTCTGGCTCTACTTCCCACAAGCAGATTTCTAAGGATGACACCTGCTAGATTCCTATCTCCTTGTTATTTAATCAAACACTAATTTAAGCACTACTATAATAGATTTTTAAGAGGTAATTAAAATCTCAATTAAAAATAAATAAATCAATCAAATCTCAATTCAGTTTACCTTAAAACATAAAAATTATTTTTGTAGGTCTGGCCCCATCGGTGAGCCCTTTTAAAGCAAAGCAAAAATTTTTCTCTGGCTGGTGGCCAAAGAGGACGTTAAAGAGTTTTGAAGCATTATATGGATTCAACATGTCATTGTTAGCTTTGAAAATGCAGGAGGTCACATGCCAATAAATCCAGCAGTGCCAAAAGCTGAGTGCAGCCTCAGCTCAAGGCTAGCAGAGAAACAAGAACCTTAGTTCTACAACGATGAGGAGCTGAATTTTGCCACTAATTTCCATGAGCTTGAAAGTGGATTCTCCAACTGGGTCTTCATATAAGCTCTCAGGTCAGTCAATATCTTGAGACCAAAAGGAAAGAATCCATTCATAACACACCAGACTTCTGGCCCACAGAAGTTTGAACTAATAAACGGGTGTTCTAAACCATTAAGTTTGTGGTAGTTTGCTACATACATCAGTAGAAAACTAATATATCAGGAAAGCTTATTCAATTAAATTAGAAGTGCTAGAAGTCAGTTTCCTCGCCACAAAATGGAGGTAATAATAGTACATAGAGGTTTATTGTGATATTTGAATAAGTGAGGAAAATGCTTAGCACAGAGTAAAATCTAATGCAAAGGTTACTTTCATTATTAATAGACCATTGTCAGGGCATACATAGTTGTATACAGAATCTAGTTTTTGGATGTAACTGCTGCTAACTTTCACACTGCATAGTCCTATATTATTATATTATATTATATTATATTATATTATATTATATTATATTATATTATATTCCTATCCCAGGGTCCTTTTGTGTGGAGACATAAGATCCCCATATGTCTTATTTAGCCATCAGAGTTGTGATTTCTTGAAGTGCCTAAGAAGTAGGTATGTTAAAAATTTTAATATCCTCTTTGATTTCTTCTTAAAAAATAAAAATATCATTTTTACCCATTCTTATTTCTATTTAGGTAGTTAAGGACATAGCCCTGGTAATTTTTATCTTCAACAGATTGATTAAACTGAAACAACCATGAATAAATTAGTTTAACCATGAAAAATTTCATAATTCCGCAATAAAATGGACCAATTCCCCCTATATCTTTAAATGGAAATCTACCATCTTCATAGCTGACTGTGTAAACTTACTTTTCTCTATAAGTGGACATTAAAACTTTTTAATGGTATCTGAGGGTTGGGTATAAAAAAACAATTAGAGAAAAATGATGATTACCTGTTATAGGAAGAACTATATATTCAGCTTGGTCGCTTGACTCCATTTGAAAGGAATAACATCTTAGCAATGTTATTATTCTGATATTTCATAAATATTATACTTATGCCTCAAAAAACAGTTTAAATGTTTTATATTCACAAATGTTGAATAAATACGTTTTAGTATAAAATTGGAAAATTGGAAAGTGGTAGATAGATACAAGTATGTTTAGATTGAGCCAAAAGTATTGATCCTGCTCTTGAAATAAAATTATTTTCAATATGGATCTCATTCAGGATTGCCAATTGACTTTATTCTTGTTTATTAATAAATTTTATTCATATCTATTATTTCTAGCAATGTGACACTATTTCTACTAATCCTCTGCAGTGGTCGGCAAACTCATTAGTCAACAGAGCCAAATATCAACAGTACAACGATTGAAATTTCTTTTGAGAGCCAAATTTTTTAAACTTAAACTATATAGGTAGGTACATTGTTATTAACTTAATTAGGGTACTCCTAAGGCTTAGGAAGAGCCACACTCAAGGGGCCAAAGAGCCGCATGTGGCTCGCGAGCGGCAGTTTGCCGATCACAGCTAGGGAATGAGGAACAAATTTTGGACCATTTTTATTTTCTCTGCTTAGATTAATCTTGCATCTGTAACTTTAAACTGTCTCTAAATGAGAACAAAATATTTTGAGTGCTTTTAGAATGTTAAATCTTAGCCTAAATATTCATATATATTTCCAAATGTCTTTCTATCTTGTAAGAAGCTTTGTCTGAGGAGATAGAGATATACTTTCAATACTCTGTGACGTATAGGACTATAAGACCTTTCAGAGATTGTGAAATTATACCACAAAGAAGCAGAATCATATCAAGGATGCATAGACAGCTGATCTGCACTGTTTGCCAATTACTGTGTCTTAGATTGCAGTCTGGCCTTCATGTACAGCTTTACTGTGCCTGATATTATCTTTGATAATGTGACAGTTTTGAAAAAGTTGGCCTAATAGTCAATTAAATTTCCAACTGTGAGAACTCATTGATTTGACAAACTTATGTCATTGTACTATTCTCTGATTTATTTCACAGTTTCTCACTGATTGACAATCATTAATTCCATGTATTATTAAATTCCCTCTGGCTGGAGACTCAGCTTTCCAATTTGAAGGAGCCTAAATAACCCACCAAACTCTAGGACCCAGAATTCTCTTGGTTGACATTAAATGTAAAAAGTATGAAGACAAGAGAGAGTAATAGAAACTTTCCTCTTTGAACATTAATGTTCATTGAACATTAATGTAGTTCAGTGGAAAAGGATATAAAATTATGGCATTTTTGTCATCCTACTATCATTTTTATCTTGTGTGGCTGAAACAATGTGGGGATTAGTATCTTTTAGTATTGTTTTAGTAAGTTTGCTTCTATCTGTTTTTCTACTGCTGTTTATACAGAGGAAGTGAAACATATGCAAATATATTCAAACTATCAATTGCTGATGACCCTGAAATTGTGAAAGGCAATACTATATTTGATTATTCCAGAATTTCAGCTGTACCAACTGTTGTAAACCAATGCAGGAGAAATATTAGCTCAAGAGTTCTATAATTATGGTCCACATTTCCTACTATTTGTAATGTAAATAGTAGATTAATTATATCTATGAGAGCAGGATGCCTTTTATCTCTTTGAGTTGCCCCTTCCTAGTTGAGTAGCTGCTTATATTTTAATTTGAATGAAGAAAGTATCTTGTAAACCAGAGAAAATGTCTCATTATATAGGAACTAGAGGCCCGGTGCATGAGTTCATGCACAGGTGGAGTCCCTCTGGGTGGCCTGCAGGGATCGGGCTGAAACCCGCAGTCCAACACCATCTGCAGCTCCTACCTGCCGCTCCTGCTCATCCTGGCCCCACTGTGCCTGCTGTGGACTCGAGCCCAATCTGTCCCAATCGGGAGAGGCTAGCGCTGCCACAGCAGTGCTCACCAGCCATGAGCCCAGCACCTGTTGCCCTCCCAAGGGGAGTGGCCTGCGGGATTGGGCTGAAACCGGCTCTCTGACATCCTCAAGGGGTCCTGGATTACGAGAGGGTGCAGGCCAGGCTGAGGGACCCCACTGGTGCACAATCAGGCTGGGGAGGACTGTGGGAGGGCTCCAGGGCATGTCTGGCTCATCTCCCTCAGTTCCCATCGGCCAGACCCCAGCAGCAAGCTAACCTACTGGTCAGAGTATCTTCCCCCTGGTGGCCAGTGCATGTCATAGCGAGTGGTTGAGCAGCCTTAGTATATCATTAGCATACACTTTGATTGGTTGTTCGGTTGTTCTGCCATTCAGTCTATTTGCATATTACCCTTTTATTATATAAGATATCATATATAATAGGAAACCGAAACATACTCTCCTTGACTGTCATTGATACCATGTAGAATATATGAACCCTGAATGGTTTCATAGATTGCAAGTTCACATCACTCTGTTGAAACTCCATTTCTGTGGCATAAAATACTAATTTCTTTTAATGAATTTAAAATTATTTTTATAGGCTAGAAAAAACCTACCAAATTTCTTTTCCCAGGATCGTACCAGCCACTTACTCCTTTCTGACTCATCTGTTACTTTCTATCTCCCAAATGCTTCACTTATACTAAATCATCTTCCCCATGCTTTGTTAATGTTATTCCTTTGGTCTGTAGAGTTCATCCTACCCATCTTTTGCCTATTTCTTAATGTGATGATCTGATCATAAACTGTTATTTCAAAATCAAGCTTAAATATTACTACCCATTTTCAGCCTTCTCTAATTCTTGAAGACAGACTTTTCTGGGTGACTATATCACTTGTACAGATATCCATCATTATGAGGATTCAGTATTATATACAGTTGCCCATTTTTCTGCCTCATTCGTTAGAAGAAAGAGTTCTTTATGTCAGAAACTAGTTTTTATTTACCTTGGATACTTTTTTTTTTAGTTATTGTACAAAGAAACCCATTCTAACAAGACATGCGATCCAATGTTACAATTGTGTGACTAATACTGGGGTTTTCTTCTCTTACACAATATAGTCCAGCTGGCCAGGTGGCTATTCTCTATGACAGTGATTTTCCACTGGTGTGCAGTGGCACACTGGTGTGCACTAGAATTTTTAAAACATGCAATATCTGACTCTTTAGTCAGGGGCACTGATCTCTTTTCCCTTAGATTGTCAAATTCAAAAAATGACAATGGCAAACACAATAGCCACCTGGTGTAAATCGAATCGTACCTATTTTTTGTCAGGTCGGCAAAAATATATTTATTGGTGTGCTGCAGAATTTTAGTAATTAGTTTATGTGTGCCATGAGATGAAAAGGGTTGAAAATCACTGCTCTATGAAGATATTAGGGACCCAGGACTTTTCATTGCTTTATTCTCCTGTCTCCTTGTGGTTCTCATCTGCAGGACTGAAGGAGGCTCCTGTCTTCTTTACTTCCCACAGAATGAAAAAAGAGGCAGTGCTTGGGGAAAGTTTTAGTGTTATAGATGACCTGGAAGATGTGCACAATGTACACACAATGACTTATGCTTGAATATATTAGTTTAAACGTGGTTCAAGGTTGTACTCATCTGCAGTATAGGCTAGAAATGGTAGTTAGGGGCCAAACAAAGTCCTATGTGTGGGGCGGATTATAATGCAAAAAGGAAGGGCAGAATAATGGATAAGGGCAAATGATTAATAATTTTACCCAATGTACCTAAATAGAGTATCTAGCATATAATAGGACAATGATTGTTGTTGAATGCGTGAATGAATGAATGAGTGAATAGAATTACATATGGCAATTGACATAAAAAAACTATATTTTCTAGATATTAAGGGCCAAATGAGCAGATTCTATACCTTAGAATTTACAATATTTTAGCTGAACACAATTATTACTATGATTCATTTCAATGGAACTTCTTTTTATTTACCAAAATCCTATTACTGCACAGTAAGATTTCTCAAAACAGAAAGGGTTAATCAAACTAATTTGTATTATGTCAGTGTGACCTAGTTTTGACACTATATTGAATATTTAATAGCACTGTAGGTATCTTGTGTTTAGCATTTTGAATGTCATCTTAATTAACTTCAGTGGAAACTGAGAGTCTCTCCATAGACAAAGTGAAGGTGACAGATACCGCAAAACTAGATATTTATAAAATCCAACTAAACAAATAATTTATTTTCTTCTGAGAATCAACAATGGTTATATGACCTTAATTATGCATCAATTACATACATTAGTTTATAAATCCACTCTATTGTATTACCAAAAGAATATCAAGAGTTTGTCATCAC
>NW_005871073.1:129108-137850 GCF_000147115.1 Myotis lucifugus
AACCCTACATAGAACTACTGTGTGATTTTTGAGTTTCAATGATGCATCCTCAAGATTCACTGAGCAATTATGTGGCGCTTCTTATATACTAGATCAATTACTAGGCTTCATCACATATGTTTTCCTGTATAATGACATATGCAATGGACCTTGAAAACTTTGCAGGGGGAAGTCTATGAGAGGAATACAACTAATAGAATATCCTATAATTAATCAACAGTGCTTCTTCCTGTTTCCTTTTCCAGCAAATATTTATTAAGTGCCTAGTATATGACAGACATATACAAAATCCAGGGAGCAGTGATAGGAAAGGGTGATGCAGACAAAGGTACCAAAAGTCCAGTTCAATTGTGCCAGTTACTTACTTATAAGTATTCTTTCTGTGTAACAGGCTGCTAAATATATTTTTATTTCAGAGAAGAAGGAAGAAGGAGAGAGAGATAGAAACATCAATGATGAGAGAGAATCATTGATCGGCCGCCTCCTGCACTGGGGATGAAGCCCACAATTGGGACATTTTCCCTGCCCAGGAATGGATCCATGACCTCCTAGTTCATAGGTTAAAGCTCAACCACTTAGCCATGCTGGCCGGGCTAAATATGTTTTAATATTACCTTTACCATTGAGCTCATTAGAATTAACTTTTCAGGTCAATAAAATGACAATGTAACAAATAGTTTGGCTTCAAATTGTCCATATTTAAACAGTTTTTTCAGTTTTAGCATACTTAGCTATTAAGTTTATTTTAAATAATCATTTCCACAACAGCCATGTTGTCTTAGGCATTGCTCGAGGCCCTTTGCTATAGTCATGCTACCATGATACACAGAGTCATTTAACCATTGAAGAATGTGGTTATAGATTATTTTCCATTAACAAAACTTAGGGTATTTTATAAAGAATGCTAGCGCTCCTGATGCCTTACTACTGGTACCACAGCTATTGTTACTACCACTATGTTTACTAGTGCTAGACTAGTCCTCAAATGACTTCCCAAAATGTACTTCCAATAAAATCAAACCTCCTAACCCTGGCCAATAAGACTCAATATGAGCCAGTCTCTGCTTGCAGTTCCTAATTCATCTTTCTTTACCTTTCCCACTGCTATGTTATTCTCAAGCCATAGTTTTCCATCTCGGAAGTTTTTGTACTTACTGTTTGTCATTTTGGAATGTTCTTCCTCCAACTCTTTACATAGCAGTGCCTTTCTCATCATTTAATTTTAAATTAGATGTCAGCTCTTCAGAGAGATTTTTATCAACCATCCAAAATACAATAGTATCTCACTTTCCCTAATGTCATACTTATTTTTCACTGCACCCATCAGTGCCAGAAATTTTTTTTGTTGGCATGTTTATTTACATTAACCATGTCAAACTCAAATGCTAATACGGGCCAAATAAACAAGATTTAAGTTTATGTGGGCTGCAAAAAAACAAAAGCTACAATTTTCATAGAAATGTAGGTTTATTTCAATAGAGACATGCTGAATACAAAGGGCTGAAATAAATGAGTAATCTATAATAATAAAAGCATAATATGCTAATTAGACTGGATAGCCAAATGACCTTCCGGATGTCATTCCAGATGTCCTTCCAGATGAAGCCACGGTGGTGGCGGGAGCCAAGGCATAGTGGTTAGGGGTGATCAGGCAGGCAGGTGAGCAGTTAGGAGCAATCAGGCAGGCAGGTGAGTGGTTAGGGGTGATGAGGCAGGCAGGCATAGGTGGTTAGGGGTGATCAGGAAGGCAGGTGAGCAGTTAGGGGCAATGAGGCAGACAGGCGAGCAGTTAGGGGTGATCAGGCAGGCAGGCGAGTGTTTAGGACCTATGAAGTAGGCAGGCAGAGTGGTTAGGGGCAATCAGGCAGGCAGGTGAGCGGTTAGGAGCCAGCGGTCCCAGATTGCGAGAGGGATGTCCAACTGCTGCTTTAGGACTGATCCCGGGCCTAAACCGGCAGTCAGACATCCCCCCAAGGAGTCCTGGATTGCAAGAGGGTGCAGGCTGGGCTGAGGGACACCCTCCCCAGCACAAATTTTGTGCACCGGGCCTCTAGTTAACATAAAAATAATAGAACATTTTATTAAAAATTAATATTTTTTCTTGAACATTAACTTACCAGACAGTGAATAACTGCACAAATTAATAAGCGTAACGCAAATAAACCTATTTTTCTTGTTCTCCGAAAACAAAATATTTCCTGTTGTGCACACCAAACAAGTCAGTCCAAGACTAATGACGTGGCAATCGGCTGCTAAAATTTCGCTGTTAGTATTAGTGGAGAGAAATGGTACGCCTGCATGTAAGGGAAATGAATGCAACACGATTATTGTAAGCAGTCATTAGCGAATGTTTTAGTTGATTATTAATAACTAGGAGCCCATTGCATGAATCCGTGAACCTTGAAAGGAACTGTGGGCCACGAGGCTGCGGTGGGCATAGGGTGGCTCTCGACCCTTCCTCCGCCCCTGCCTGGCCCCTCCTTCCATGGCCCCTGATACCCTGTCTGCAGGCAGCACCACTTCCGCTACCGCCACTCCCATGCACTGAAGGCTCAAGCCCCACTCGCACCCGCTGATGGTGCGGAGCAATTGAGGCTGGCGCCAGCAGTGGATGCAAGCAGTGGCTGCTACCCCGATCACCCCTCAGGAGCAGGGGGAGGTGGAGAAGCCCTCAGGAGCAATCGGGGCCAGCAGCCGCCACTCGCACCTGCTGCCAAGTGATTGGGGCTGGCGGTGCGCACTGGCACTGGCTGCAAGCAGAGGCTCCAGTGCCGGCAGCAGGTGCGGGCAGGGCTAGTGATGGCTGCAGGTGTGAGCACCGGGCGGGACTGTGGCTCACGGGAGGTTAATTTTCAGTAACCACCAGAGGCTCGCCCCGATGACAGCAACTGGTGCCCCCCATTGGTCTGGTGCCCCTGATCACCTGCTCCACCATCCTGCTCTGCCGCCTGCTGCCGACAAACGCCATGTTCCACATGTGCCCCCCGGTGGTCAGCGCACGTCATAGTGACTGGTTGTTCAGTTGTTTGGTTGTTCGGCCATTTGGTCTATTTGCATATTAGGGTTTTATATATATAGATTATGTATAACAGGATATTGTAAAAATTAAGCTATAAAACTTTTATTAAAATGTTTCTTACATACCGTTATAGTGGCTGGGCTGCAAAAACATTTGTTGTGAGCTGCATGTGGCCCACAGGCCGTGAGTTTGACCGGCTTGGTCTACATTTTGATCATGGAATTTAAATTTCACTGGGGAAGTGATTCTGTCTGTCTCATTCACTGCCATCAGAGTCTGGAAGAGGGCTTAGCATATATTATACCTGTACGTTAATGGACCTATTAACTAACATTTATTGAATATTTTTCTTTTATAGGTAGATAATGAGATACATAATTTACATAAATTCTGTCATGTAATTTTCTCCACAACCACTTTATTATGTTAACATTATTAATATGAATCTTA
Source organism: Myotis lucifugus (assembly GCF_000147115.1). Lineage (NCBI taxonomy): Eukaryota > Metazoa > Chordata > Mammalia > Chiroptera > Vespertilionidae > Myotis > Myotis lucifugus. The sequence goes on from NW_005871073.1 coordinate 132,578, forward strand.
TTTTTCTAATAAAAATAAACCCTGAGGCTTAGAAAGTTTAATAAATGCCCAAGGTCACAAAGCTAGTATAGTCTGGAACTAAGGTGGTCTGCCTGCTAGATCTCACTCTTCTCCAATATCCTGTTGACATGGAACTGCATTCACAAAACTTTCAAACAAGTTGGGTATGAATGACGTAGAAAGAGGGAGAAAATCTGCTTATATGTATTTTTAGGGATTTAGGGAGGTTATTTTGCTATAAATTGTATATTATGACAATTTTATTCAACTTAATTATCTATTTAATATTATAGGCATGTCAATCATATCCTCATGTCTGCAAAATCACAATTATTAATTTGTAGAAACGTTTCAAGAGAGTTGAATGTAGAGAGAAGTGAGATGTATTGTTATTATTCTAATATTTATTATTTAAAACATTCTTCATATTTTCAAGATGAATTCCAGTCATTAATTATTCCCTGTCATGTTGCCTTGGTCACAATTACTCATAGTAACTGAAGCTGTCGGATGCTGCAGGCAGAACATGAAATATATTGGGTCAGATTAACACTGAGTTACATAGAATGAAATCCAGTCATCTTCTCATTTAAATCACACTAAATTCTTCTAAAATTGTTTTATTAGAAACATATGGCAAATAAAATATATGTGTGGGTGATTTCCTTTCAAAAATATTCACTTCAAATTGGTGCCACTTATTCTACACTAGAATATTTTACCTTTCATAAATAATCTCATCCAGCCCCATATTCAGATACTTTGTACTTCACATGCATTTACAATGGACTTCAATTAGTGTGTTTCTGCTTAGTAAGTAAATATTTGGAATGCAGGGAATAAATAGCAAAGATACTACATAATTTCACCATAAGCAACCTGGATATGCAATGATAGCAAATATTTCCTAACCTGAAGAATATATGTTGTTTTTTCTCCCTCCCTCACAATTGTGGACTATAAAACATTAAAAATTCCTAATGCCTACCAAAAAATTATGCTTGTATACTCCAAAGAAAATGAATTAAAAAACAACAACATAATAACACTGTTTATTTTTATGTATGCTGAGAAGCTTTAACTTGTATTATTTTCCCCCTTAAGTCCTGTTATAACAAAGAAATGTAAGACAGATGGCTTACAAATGTTAGATCAGTTTCCAATCACCAGCACTATAAAGGAACAACACTCTATACCCAGTATTTTTCAAGAAATTATTTTTATTTTATAGCTAGGATGTGTTATTTTTTGCATCACTGCTCGACTCTCAGCGATAATAATGTTAGCATCACTGACCTCATAAGGTTGTCATAAAAATGAAATTATCCTGAATACTTTGTATACAGGCTTGTTTCTGGGGAGCAGTTTATAATATATATATATATATATATATATATATATATATATATATATATATATGGACTCAGAATAGTTTAGATATTGGGGACAGAGTGGATTTTAGATCGTATTAGGTCAGAGGGGTTCGTAGAAAAGGCTCATGGAGAGAATATTTGAATTGTAAATCCTTTTATGTTGTACAGTCATAAGAAAATAAGAAAAACCAAATTATAACCTCTTATTCCAGGAACAGTATCCTGGGTGCCTGGATAGAAAACTGACTTGAGGCAAAATGCTGATCTGGCTGCTTTTCATTCTGATAGTCTGGATGTTAGTGCAAACTGTTGTTAGTGTTCATACAAATTGTTTCTAGTGTGTGTTTTACTAAAACTATGCAGTCACTGGTAAAAAAAAAATGCATTTCTTCAAAGTCAAAAATTACAACAAATGTATTGAAAATGCCAGCAAAATGGACTGAGGGAGATTATGGTACAACAGGTTCTAGTATATCCTTAGACTGAATGGAAGAATTATTGACTGTCTACAATTCATGTAGAAAGTCTGGGAATGAGAACTAGCTATAGAGTAGCATATTGCTGAGGTCAGGTCAAATCTCAGCTCTTTGCCTTTGGACATGCCCTTATAGCTGCTTCCTCAATCATGGTAGCACATGCTGAAGTAGCAGCCCTTCTGCATCTATGGCCACTCTTTCTAAGCTGAAAGCTTCTCTAGAATCAGGAGCAAATAGACTCCACTGCCTACCATCTTATGTAGTGAGAGCTTGAGCCACATGCTTTCCTGACTCTACCTATCCTTCCTATTTCCCCAACTTTCACCTTCTCATGCCAGCAAAATGCCTTTATTATCTTTTTTTAGAAACTGTTTAATAACCATAGTGAATATTTTACATTGGATAAAGTACTTTATAATATTGTATTATTTATTTTTCTTATTATATCCTGTGGGTAAAACCATTATTGTGTTATGCCCCCTACTTTCTAGCAGTATATGTGATTTGACAAGTTATTTTAAAATGTTAATCCTTGGGATATGCTAAAGAAGAGTCTACCCCCTTCCTTCCCCACCCCAACAACATTTAGAGATTAATTTGTACTAAACTACTTCAAAGTCCAAAATTGTTTTATGATAATATCTCATTAATTTTCATCAACTATCTGGCTTATGTCTAAGTAAGTAGCCAGAGACAAAGAAGAAATAAGATATAAGCTAAAAAATTCTCCATAATTCTATCTAGTCGGGAGCATATTCTCTTCAGTCATAGATTTTCCCATATTTTTGGAAATGGAGTAAAATAATAGCAAATCTAGAACATTTTATTTCAACATTAATAGATAGAAACAGAAAACTATAACTATAATGTTCTTTACAGTGCCATTCTAAAAGTTGCTATACTGATCAATTCAAGAAAGAAAGAAAAAAAAAGAAAACTTTATTTTTCAACAAGTAAGAAATTTAACCACTTTTAGCCTAAGCTAACTTTTAAATTACTTTTTAAAAAATATAAACCAGATTATTTTAAATATGTCATAAATAAGGACTTCTAGTTATGGCCAAATGAGGAGGTGGGCAAATTTTCTTCCAGAAAAGAAACCATAAAATTGACAAAAACAGCTATTTTCATGCTCTGTGAATTTACAAAAGACAATTTTTGATAGGCATTTACTCGTATGCTTTAAGAACTGCAGAACTTTGGGTAGTACTAGTGAACATTTATAGTGCTCTTCCCTGTGGCTATTCTTCATAGTTCAATTAATGTAGAGGTTTGGCCTGGGCCTGGAAAACTGAGAGAACAGGCTACTTGGTTACTGATGTCAAAAGGGCTCAGTTTATTGAATGAGTACAATCCCCATAACCAATGGCATTATTGATAAAATAAACAATCTTTTTGGTATGTGAGTAAGAATAGCTGATGGTTCTACTCTGCTTGACATGGTGGCCATGCTTGGTGGAGACCCCAGAAAGTGCACTCCACACATCCCTGTAAATACCTAGTCTGTGTTCATGCACAGAGGATACTTAGAAGGAAACACCAGAAAGAAAAAAGGGGCATCAGATTGAAAAACAAAACAAAACTCAGAAGCTTGAATGCTCATCCTTACCACAAATTGTTATATTGAAAGCCTTACTAACTCAAGGTTAATGAACACATTTTTCCTTGAATCATTAGTAGCCACTAAACCACACAGACACAGAAGTGACTCCTAAGACATGTGGCTTCGAATTAAAGTAAGAATTAAAAAGAAACAATCAAAGCAACAAAAACTAAACTAAACATGGTCATTAGAGACTACAAATTGTTGGGCAGACGTATTTCACAGTTTTATTATAGTCAAGTTCCTAAACCCCAAAACGAAAAGCAAAACAAAAAAAACAAAAACAAAAAAAACTCTAACAAATTTTTAAAGTAAAAGCAATAACAACATAAATCTACAGGGGTGAAAATAGAATCCAGAGTTGCTATAATATGTCATTTATTTTAAAAAGAGAGATACAGGGCCAGACGGCTTCACAGGGGAGTTTTACCAAACATTCAAGGAAGAACTAAAACCTACCCTCCTCAGACTACTACAAAAAATTCAAGAGGAAGGAACACTTCCAAGCTCATTCTATGAAGCCAGCATCACCCTAATACCAAAACCAGGTAAAGACAACACAATGAAAGAGAATTACAGGCCAATATCCCTCATGAACATAGATGCCAAAATCCTCAACAAAATCTTAGAAAATCGGATCCAGCAGTACATCAGAAAGATCATACACCATGACCAAGTAGGATTTATCCCAGGGATGCAAGAATGGTACAATATACGCAAATCAATAAACGTGATACATCACATAAACAAATTGAAAGAAAAAAACCACATGGTCATATCAATTGATGCAGAAAAAGCATTCGACAAAATCCAACACCCATTTTTGATAAAAACTCTCAGCATGGTGGGAGTAGAAGGATCATACCTCAACATAATAAAAGCCATATATGACAGGCCCACAGCCAACATCATACTCAATGGACAAAAACTAACACCATTTCCCCTAAGAACAGGAACAAGACAAGGATGCCCACTCTCACCACTCCTGTTCAACATAGTCCTGGAAGTATTAGCCATTGCAATTAGACAAGAAGAAGAAATAAAAGGCATCCAAATTGGAAAAGAGGAAGTAAAACTGTCCTTATTTGCAGACGACATGATATTATACATACAAAACCCTAGAGACTCCGTCAAAAAACTACTAGACTTAATACATGAATTTGGCAAAGTAGCAGGATACAAAATTAATGCCAAGAAATCTGAGGCATTTCTATACACCAGTAGTGAACCTGCAGAAAGAGAGATTAGAAAAACAATCCCATTTACCATCGCACCAAAAAAATTAAGCTACCTAGGAATAAACTTAACTAAAGAGGTAAAAGACCTCTACTCAGAAAACTACAGGACATTGAAAAAAGAGATAGAGGAAGACATAAACAGATGGAAGAACATACCGTGTTCATGGATTGGTAGAATCAACATCATTAAAATGTCCATACTACCCAAAGCAATCTATAAATTCAACGCACTTCCCATTAAAATACCAACGGCATACTTCACAGATCTAGAACGAACTCTCCAAAAATTCATCTGGAATAAAAAAAGACCCCGAATAGCTGCAACGATCCTGAGAAAGAACAAAGTAGGTGGGATCTCAATACCAGATATCAAGCTGTATTACAAAGCCACTGTTCTCAAAACTGCCTGGTACTGGCACAAGAACAGACATATAGATCAATGGAATAGAATAGAGACCCCAGAAATCGGCCCGAACCAATATGCTCAATTAATATTTGACAAAGGAGGCAAGAACATACAATGGAGCCAAGATAGTCTCTTCAATAAATGGTGTTGGGAAAATTGGACAGATATATGCAAGAA
>NW_005871073.1:138921-143027 GCF_000147115.1 Myotis lucifugus
GGGGGGGGGGGGGGGGAAGGACACATATGTAATACCCTTTGTAATGCTTTAAGCAATAAAAAAAAAGAGAGATACATGAAAAAACAAACAAGGAAGATAAGTGGTGGCAGATGTTAGATTTATCAAATAAAGACTTCAGATCAGCTATTAAAATAAGGTCAGTGAACTAAATGATATCTATCATGTTTAGAGTAAAATAAAATTATAACATTATGAACATCCAACCAACTAAAACAAGGACCTGAAAATGGATAAAAACAGAACCCAAATAAAATTATGGAGTTAAAGAAATACAATTGAAATAAAAAAAAATGCTTAAACAGAGAATTTGGGGGTAACAAAAGACAGAATTAGTGAGTTTGTAGATAGAGTGATAGAAATGTATATATATATATATATATATATATATATATATATATATATATGGCCAAATGAGTAGAGCTTCAGAGACCTGTAAGACATCACCAAATGTATCAATAGATGTGTAATGGAAATCTCAAAAAATGAAGAGAAAACAGGGACAGAAAAAAATATATTTGTTAAAGTTTAGGCAAATTTCACAGTGGGGAAAGGAAGCAAATATGATTTTGTAAGCAGAGCCCTTAGGGCCAACTGCTGAGCATACGTTTTGTTTTGGCTTTCATGCTTTTGCTGTAATGCTCAAAAAATGCCAGATGGGATGATCCTGGTCTGGAAGGGCTGTGTGTAAAGTAGTACCAATACCACTGGGACATCACAACTCCAGTGACCCTGTGAGCCCCAGGTCTTTGTGACTGATGATTCTGCTTATTAGAGTATATGGCAAAGGGAGGCAAACCCAGAGACGCTCTTTACCACTCATTTGATGTGCTACTAGCTACACATTTATTGAAAAGTATCTATTAGCGTCCTACTGGGTTCTCTTTAAAACAGAATGCCTAACCTGTAAAGGTCTTGTGATTCTCTGGTCACTTATTCTCAATTTGGGGTGAGTCAATTCAGACTCCATGACTAACAAGAAAGGACCAAAAAAGCCTCTCCTATCAAATGGAAATTCAGGAATATAACTGACCTCCAGTGGCACCTCAGCTTTACATGAAAAAGTAGTAGTTAGATCTTTGTGGGAAACTTTCCAGCCATTCTGCTGTGTGAAGCAGAACTGCCAGTTCAATAAGACCTTTGATTCACAGAGGTCTCCAAACATGCCTGGATCTGGTTCACTGATCGTTTGGCTACTAAGCTACTGTGATTGTTCACCCTCAGTACCAGCTATTCAGAACCAAAGAGGTATGTGTCCACTTCACTCAGGAGGCAGAACTCAAGCTCATTTTCACATCTCTAATCAATTCTCCCCTTATTGAAACTTATTCTGTTATCAAATTATGGGCTGTTGCTTGCATCTGTTTTGTTTTCAACTTCAAAAACTACAGACTGCCAGATTAAAGACAGATCAAACTGTCTGTGTCACTCACAGTTGCCCACGGTAAGGTTCCATTCTTTTATGAGACTGACTGGAATCCAGTTGCTGGTAGAGATTGCACCACCCAGAATGCCAACATTGTTGTCTGGACCCATCATCCTATGAACATAGAAATATGTCCACCATTAAAGGCTGGGCATAAGGTAAAGGGCTCTGTTTTTGTTTCAGGGACTACCATTGCCTGCTAGATTTGTGACTCCTGCCAAACGTTGGCTGACTCCACCTGACTTACCTTTCCAGGGCTTTGAGTTAAAACCTTGGACATCAAGGCTTGGGTTAAGGGCCCTGGTTGGCAGCACTTGGCACATGTTGTCAGACAACTTTGCTGGAAGAATTAAGTGCATATACATGAAACTCCATCAGGAGGAGACATTTAAAAGCTTGAGCCTGGTTTCTTCTGGATCTCACCCTAACTGCCTTTTCCTTTCATTGATTTTGATTGGTTTTCTTTCACTGAGATAAACCATAACTTTGAATATAACAGTTTTTCTGAGTCCTTTGTGTCATTTTTGTAAATCACTGAGATCATGAGTGGTCTTGGGGGTCCCCTGACATAGTCTACCATCCTCTGCCAGATGTCTTTGACGATGATTTGATTTTAAAATCCCTTAACTTTACTGAGAAGTCACTATGACAGATTAGGGGATGGCCCCTAGATCTTGTTACTCTACAAAACACCTGTCAGTACCTCTGGATGTCTTCCACTCCCACTCCTATAGCCATCATTTGATCTTTTCATGGGGCAGAGGATTGCCACTTGACTTGTGATATGGACAAGCAGAATCTGTTGGACAGACAATCCTTTCAAACAAGAATTTAACCCATTTATTTGAACGATGAACCCAAATGACTACCAGGCAGTCAAGAGTATACTTTTCAAGTAATGTCAACCGGTGCCCCCAGAATGATGTCACAGTAGGAGGGCCTTAACTACTGTTAACAACACTTTTGTTTTTGTTTTTTGTTTTTTTGGCCAGAGGTACCACATTGAACTACAGTTCTGGAACTACAGTTTTTTTCAAAATACAACTTTCACATTAGAGGTGGTCATAGAAGACCTTTGAGTGTTTAAGGAAACAACAATAGATCATGCAATCCTCATATGACTGTAGAGATCTTCAAGAGGCATAACAAGCCCACTGTTGATGCAGACCTTGTGGTCTGTATTTCTAGAAATCGATCCATTCAATTAGAAAAGGTGTCCCAAAATGTGTTCCTAACTTTGACTGAAGTGAACAATGACACCACCTCAGCTCTATAAAGTATTCACGTCTGACTCAGCTTCCTGAACATGGCTGTTATGGATAATAGAATTGCCCTAGATTTCCTCCCTTCGGGCTAAAGCAGAGTCTTCACATTCACTAATATATTATTTTGTACCTGGATTAATTTTTGGACCAAGTGGCAATATACTATAAATATAGAAACTTAAAGAGAAAGCTACCTGGCTTTTGAAGTCAGACTATGATAGTTTAAGAAATTTGTAGAGTTGGCTTATTCTGGCTGGGTCCCTTGGCCATGGAAGAGGTCAATACTTCAAGTTAATTTCATCTTGCTGATTATAGTCCTATCCTATATAATAAAAGCATAATATGCAAATCAACTGAACTGCAGAATGACCAGTTGGCAGGGGGCAGGGCTGGTGAGCAGGTGGTGCCAGGCCAGCCAAGTTGCGTGCCAGCAGACAGAGGGAAGGAATGGCAATGGGGGTTTGCAACGGTGACCAGCGATGGTGGAGGAGCAATTGAGGGAGCGGGCCTAAGCTGTCAGTTGGACATCCCCTGAGGGCTCCCGGACTGTGAGAGGGCATAGGCCAGGCTGAGGGACCCCCTCCCCGAGTGCATAAATTTTCATGCACCAGGCCTCTAGTTGATTATAAATGTAATTTATTTCTTTTGGGGAAAAATTAAAGAGATATTATCCTAGTCTCTAATGGTCAGATTAACCAGGTGTCCAGTATGATATAATCACAGAAAGCTTCATCAGAAGCCAAAAGAATATAGAAAGGGATGGATATTGTTAATAAATAATTTTTAAAATATTTTATTTATTGAGTTTAGAGATAGATAAGAAGAGAGAGAGAGAGAGAAAGAGAGAGAGAGAGAGGTTAAGTTGTTGTTTCTCTTAGTTATGCATTTATTGGTTGATTCTTGTCTATACCCTGTCCTGATCAGGGATCAAATGTGCAACCTTGGCATATCAGGACAATGCTCTAACCAACTTAGCAACTTGGTAAGGCCAAGAAATAATTCTCCATGGTTCTCTTTTTGTGTGCATATTGCAAGTCAGGGTCTAACTGCTGTTTATTCTGAATACCTTTACAATCCTGTTTGTGAAGTTAACAAACAGCCTTGAAAGAGTTAGTGTTTCCTACTATAGCAAAAGGAAGGTATGCTTGCTGACCATTTTAAAAGATGCTGAGGGATCCCCAAAGCTCAGAGCTCCTCTCCTAAGATACTGTGGAAAAAAATGAAGAGAGGAAATATGCTGATGTTTATGCTACCTTTGCGCCATGAGTAGTAAGGGCTCATATCTATGACCCAGGAATTTCTTACTAGTATCTACAAATAGGTAACAGGTTAATTTGTCTGCTTACAAGTAGGACAAAATACCAGACTCTTCGCAGTAACAATATGCCATGCAGAAG
>NW_005871073.1:143127-174223 GCF_000147115.1 Myotis lucifugus
ATATCCTCCCTGACAATCATAAAAATTCATGCTTTAACGGCTTCTGGAGAGTTATTTATTTTTTATTTTTTTTAAATTTGGAAGAGCATAGGCTTTAGAATCAGAAGTCCCTTGAAAGAAAACCAGACTGGCTGCTCATAAAATATCACATCAGTAAAACAGGGGTATTGTAATGAATGAATGAATGTAATGATATTAAAAATAAAGCTCTTATTTAGCCCCTGGCCTGCTAAAATCAATTGATGATATATTTTTTTTTCTTTCTAAGATTTCTCAAAGATTTAGACACCAAGTTGAGAGGCATATAAAAAAGTACAAATAAAAATATTTTATAGCATCAATATAAAGTCACATACTTATTTAAAAGAAACTGAAAATAGAAAAAAAATAAAGTAGATAAAAATCAACTATAATTCCACCACATAAAATGAGTAGTTACTAGAGGCCTGATGCACGAAAATTCATGCGAGAATAGGCCTTCCTTTCCCTGGCTGCCAGCACCTGGGCTTCCCTCCAGCCACCTGCAGGCACCTGGGATCCAGGCTGCTTCCCTCCAACCCTGGCTTCATCAGGAAGGACGTCCAGAATGATGTCAGGAAGGGTGTCTGGGCTAATTAGCATATTGTCCTTTTATTACTATAGATAATGTATCTTCTTGTTATGTAATTGTAAAAAAGCAAATTTTATAAAATACATTATATGCAATTTAGTATCCTAAAGTAGAAACATTTTGATAGTGGTTCTGGTGATTTTATTCTCAAGGAAAACAATATATTAATATCATAAGCCAGAAAGCTTGGCTATTGAATTTTGGTTAAACCCACCAGTTAAGAACATAAATGAGACTTTCACAGACACTTTTCTTTAGCCCAACTATCTAGATACTTGCTGTATTTTTATTAAAAGCAAAAAACAACCAAACAAAAAATGTTTGATAGAGTTAATTCCAGGCCTCTACAGACAGAAACTGAGATAAAATAATACATAAAAAGTCTGAGAATAGTCGTTGTTGCATCAAAAATTTCATTAATTATAGTAATTATCTGGGATTGAAATTTTTAAAACATCTGCAGTGACATGAGTGACTGTGCTTAAACATGCTCAATTCATTTTTCAATCACTTAAATATAACTATTGTTAAGGAATTAGTTAGAAGTCATTAAGAAAGTAACTTTCAAAAAACTAATTCTGGCATGTCACAGAGACAAAATTGAAGGATTAATAAAGGAAAATGTGCCCAAACATTATGATCTCAATCATTACATATACATTAGTATAAAAATGAAGAAAATCCAGTTGACAATTGACTTCAATTATACTTCTCTGTTTAGATATTAACATCATTAATTTCATTAGCTAATTCAAATCTGCATTAATGCAATTGTAATGACTTCTTATTTAATGAAGACTAAGATCATTTACTTATTTAACAAGCATTTTGTCAGGTCACTACCATATTCCTGGCTATGAGGTTATCATCAAAGGTAAGAGAAAATATGGTAATTCTAATTACCCATTTTATTTTTTATTTTTAATAATATACTAGAGGCCTGGTGCATGAATTCATGCACCAGTGGGGGCCCTTTGCCTGACCTGTGGGATTAGGCTAAACTCGGCTCTCTGACATCCCCCGAGTGGTCCCAGATTGCAAGAGGGTACAGGTCAGGTTGAGGGACCCCACCAGTGCACGATTGGGCCTGGGGAGGGATGCAGGTGGTTGGCCAGCCAGGGCAGGACAGCAGGAGGGCTCCAGGGCATGTCTGGCCCATCTCAATCAGTCCCAATCATCCGGACCCCAGCAGCAAGCTAACCTACTGATCGGCACGTCTGCCCCCTGGTGGTCAGTGCACATCATAGATAGCAGTGGTTGAGCAGCCTTAGCATATCATTAGCATATTATGCTTTGATTGGCTGAATGGCCAACTGGATGACCAGACACAGCATATTAGGCTTTTATTATATAGGATATAATATATATATATATATATATATATATATATATATATATATATGTATTTATATACACACACACACACACACACACACACACACACATATACATACATACTTTGGAGGAGGAAGGGAGAGGGAGCAAGAGATAGAAACATTGATGCTAAGAGATAATCATTGATTGGCTGTTTCCTGCACGCCCCTACTGGGGATCGAGCCCCCAACCTGGGCCTGTGCCTTGACCAGGAATGGAACTGTGACCTCCTGGTTCCTAGGTAATGCTCAACCACTGAGAAACACCGGCTGGGCCTAATTATCCATTTTAATCACTATGTATCTAGAATCAGAAATCTCTTTAAAACTGAAAGTGCATAGTGTTGAAAATATTTTATCAAAGAGGTATTACATGAAATTTATTTTTGTGATAAAATGGTTATAATTAATAAACAAACAAATATGTTATTAAACTTAAAAATGAACCAAACAGTATGTACATCATCTCAATTTGTAAAACAGAAATATTAAATAGATAAACTGGGAAGATTATTATACAAGGGTGGTAGGGCTACAGGTAATTTTTGTGCTTTTTGATTTTTCAAAATTTCAGCAATTGGCAAGTGTTATATTTATAATCTAAAGCAATTATTTTTAAAAGCAAAAATTAATATATCTTTTATATTCCACTTTCTCATGTCTTTATTTTGTTGAATAGAGTAATATAATTACTGCTAATGAGTATAGGTACGGCATAAAGTTTCAAATCAGATGGCCTGGGTTTTTGTCTAAGTCAGCCATTTATCAGCTTTTTGAGCCTAAGCATAAGGTTTTTTGTCAATTTTCCTTTCATTGCATTTTGATGGATTTTGACTGGGTGAGCTCGCTAAGAAAATAATAATTATTATTAAAGTAACTAACTCATATAGTGCCAGGCTCTTTAAAAAATGCATACACACATGCTCACAAATCTACTTAATTTTGATAACTATGCATTAGAGTTGCAGAAATTATCCATTTTAGAGATAATGTGGCTCAAGCTTCTCCATAATAAAGGTACATTTCAGAACTAGGTAGTCTGGCTTTAGAATCTATGATCTTTACTTCTATCTGAAAATGCTTTAACTTTTTAACATTTTTTCATTACTAATATATTGATTAAACTATTTATATTTCTAATAATAACTGTATTAGGGTTTTCCAGAAAACCATAAGAGATAGATATGGATAGATAGATGATAGATAGATAGATAGATAGATAGATAGATAGATAGATAGATAATAGATAGATGATAGATAGATAGATAGATAGATAGATAGATAGATAGATAATAGCTAGATAGAGAGAGATTAGATGATAGATAGATAGATGATAGATAGATAGATAGATAGATAGATAGATAGATAGATAGATAGATAGATAGGATAGATAATGTAGGAGCTAAAAAAATATTAATACTTATTAATGCTTTTTCTCCCACCTTCTAAGTTCTTCTGGCTAGGCTAAATAACAAAATGAACAAAGACCAGTTAACAGGAAAAAAATAAAAGTTTAATACATACACATAGGGAATTCACCTAGACATGATAAATCCATGAAAATTCCAAAGACAGGCAACCTTGAGTATATAAGACATTTTGGACAAAGAGGAAGGGGGTAATGGAGTATTAGATTTCAGAAGTGAGAATGGGTAGTTTACAGGTAGTTGAGGAAGAACAGAATACCATAGCAGACAAATCCTTGCTAGGCTCAGAAACAGTGGGACCCAGTGGGTGTTTAGCTAACACACCTGCCTAAAACCCTCTAGTTGACCATTCTAAATTTGAAGATCTCCTTCCTGAAGCAGGTTTCTCTTGGGGAGGAAAAAAAGTGGGGGGAAGGTCAAAGGTTCTTTCTAGCCCTAGCCAGTTTGGCTCAGTGAATAGAGAGTCAGACTGTGGACAGGAGGGTTCCGGGTTCCATTCTGGTCAAGGGCATGTACCTCGGTTTCAGGTTCCTCCCTGGCCCAGGCCCTGGTCAGGGTGCCTGCAGGACACAATGTTTCTTTCACATTGATGTTTCTCTGTCTTTCCCTCTCTCTTCTACTCTCTCTAAAATCAATGGGAAAGTATCATCGGGTGAGGATTAAAAAATAAATAGATAAAATAAAACAAAGGTCCTTTCTACATCTTTTGTTTCTTAATAAAGAGTTTAAAATTGATGTACCAAAAAGCAGCTTCAGGGTGGCAGAATTTTGGTCCCTTTAATAGATAGTCAGATAGATAATAGATGATAGATAGACACTGATTTTTAAAGGAATTGGCTCACATAATATGGAGTCTGGCAAGTTCACAATCTGTAGTTCAATTCTAAAGGATATTGGACTGGAAAACCAGGAAAGAGTTAATGCAACAGTCCAAGTACAAAGGCTATCTGTTAGTAGAACTTCCTCTTGCTCAGGGAAAGTCAGTTTTTGTTCTCTTTGTTACCAGACCGAAGGGTACCATTTGCCTATGTGCACCAAGCCCCATAAGACACAAGTGAGTTTGTAGCCAAGGAAGTAGGGATTTATTAAGGAGATGGTGCCATATTCAGAGTCACAGGCAGCTCATGCTCAAAGACTAGTCTCCCCAGTGGCTTCTAGGGGATGGATTATATAGGGAGAAAATAATCATGGTGACTAAGGGAGTGAGAGTCATGGTCAGGATATGGTCTCTACTGACTGGTCAGTGCTAGGGTAGGGGGTAGTTGATAATTGCATCTGGTCCTGATGTAAGCCATGGCACTGCTTCATCTAGTTTTGTAAGGATACGGCCAGTGGGGTCATTTTGGAGCTGAACACAACTGAGGCCCAGCTGTTACCTCTAGTTTGACTGAAACTCTGTCTCTGGGGTCAACAAATCCAAGACTTTGTTTCTAAGACTACTTGATGATGACCAGAACTTCATTATCCTGCAGCTTAATGATTAACATGTTAAGCGCCCAGTCAGTCACTGGTGACTGACACTATACTTTCCATCTGGAAGACAAATAGGCTGGGTGCTTAATGTGTTAAGCAAGGGAAAGGGAAGTGGGAGAGTCAGGTTGGTATTGTCATAATTAGCTAGCTAATAGTAAAATAGGAAGAAAGCAAAGGGGAGGCCAGACATTGTAAGCGTGGTCATCTGGACAGCTTCATCCATTCCCTGCAGATCACTGCGGAAAGGGAGCCAACAAAGGGGAAGACGGGCTAATGGGCAGTGAAGTTGGAATGATGTGGGAAAGGTGCTTGTCTATTAGTCTAACCTGGGAAAAAGGTAACTGGCAAAGGGGTGGAGCACTACAAGGGCACAAAATCTTATTAGAAGGTCAAAATCCACAAGCAAAGGAATTCTCTCTCTTGCTTGGTCTTATGCTCATGCTCCCTTGCACTCTCTTTTTCCTTGACCCACACTCATACGTGCACTAGCCCACCACGTGGCCTTAGGTCCACACACAGTGGACTGCAGCTGGGAACACAAGCTAAGCTGGCCAGATACTGGACTGAACTGTGCTTTAATATGGAGCAGAAATCCTGGGCAGTGGCCTTAATTCTAGCCCTGTTGCAGGCAAGGCTGGGCTTTTTCCATGGTGAGAGGAGGGGAATGGGACATTGGACACTCAGGAGATTAATTCCACCCAAATAAAAATCACTCATTTTCCCATGTGTGTCTCAGGAAAGTCCTTTTCATGGAATATCACAGGAATTCCTCTCCCACCAGCACCGGCGGGGGACACAGAAGACCCCCTACTGATAACAAGGGCACTAAGTCAGGCCAGTTTGTGTCAAAGGGGAAAAAATAAAAATAAAAGGCCAGATGAAAGAAAATAAGGTTTCTGTGTGGTTACATCTATAGGCCTTGAACTGATTGTGTGAGGCCCACCTGCATTATTGAAGTTGATCTGCTTTATTCAAAGTCCCCTGATTTAAATATTACTCTCATTCAAAATCATCCTACAGAATCACCCAGAGTAATGTCATACCACACATTTGGGCACCATGCTTAGCCAGGTTGACACATACAATTAATCATCACAGTGATTAAGCACTAGTTATCATTTAAAGTCACTATGGTATCTGATATTCAGATATGAAATTAGAGTTTGCTGCATAAGCCTGAATAAGCCTTGCGTGCTATTGCTTCTCTAACTCCTAGGATTTAAACCAGTGATGGCGAAACTTTTGAGCTCGGCGTGTCAAAATTTTGAAAAACCCTAACTTAACTCTGGTGCCGTGTCACATATAGAAATATTCATAATTTTTTTGATATTTGCAACCATAGTAAAAGAAAGATTAATATTTTTGATATTTATTTTATATATTTAAATGCCATTTAACAAAGAAAAATCAACCAAAAAATATGTATAAAATGAACAAAAACAGAAAAACAATGTACATTTAGGAAAAAATAATAATAAAAACAATGATAATCAAATGGTACGAAAACTAGAAATTAGTGACTTTTTTGGTGCTGAAGTTTGTCTGCTAATTCTTCGATTGCAGGTTCATACTTGGTGCACTTAAAGGCCAAGCAAGCGCCACTAACTTCATCTGTTAGTCGGTTTCTTTTGTTCATTTTAATATTATTTAATGCTGATAACAAAGTCTCACAAAAATATGTTGATGAAAAAATTGTTAGCAAAGCCATCGCTAGATTTTTTTATGTCGCTAAAAGTGTCAGGTACTCTGTTCCAAGCACTCAAAATTTCTTGTTCGTAGCTGCACTCTTCTTCATTATTCAAATGATTTCGTTCCAGATTTTCAAGTTTCGACCTTAAGTCAACAAACGCATGAGTCCAAATGCTACCTTGAAAATCTGCAAGTTGCATCTCTAAATCGTCAATTTGCATCCATTGGAAATCCTTTAATTCCAAAGTACTGTAAACAACTACATCCGGATACTTAATTATTTTAATGGTCTGTTCTAGGCTTCTAAATTGGTCGAATCTTTCACTGAACTGTTCAAACAACGAGTTTACTATATTCTGGTATATAAGTATGGACTCCATTGCACTCGTTGTAGTGGCCTTCTCGAAATACTTTTTTATCTGAGGAAAATACTTTTAAGTTTTAGTTTCAGTATCTCACTTGAAAATTTTAAGTTTACTTTCAAAAGATTTGATGTATCCAAACATAACATCAATACTTTTGCCAAAACCTTGTAATTTTAAGTTCAGTTCATCCATATGAACAGAGAGATCTGTAAAAAAATCAAATTGCTGACCCACTTATGATCATTGATCTGAGGAAAGTTTGCCAGATCCTTATTCTCAATAAATACTGTAATTTCTTCAAAGCACTCCACAAATCGCTCAAGTACTTTACCTCGACTCAGCCATCTCACATTATTGCACATCATGAGTCCACTGTAGGTTGAATCAACTTCCTGTAAAAGTGCAGAAAATTCTCACTTGTGAAGGGGTCGAGAAGCTATAAAATTCACAATTTTTGTTACAACTGACATTAAATCATTCAATTCTGAGAATCCCGATTTGGCACACAACGCCTCCTGATGGATAATGCAATGAAAAGGTACAAGTGGATGTCTAATAGCTTCCATAAACAATTTCAGGAATCCCACATTTTTTCCCACCATATTTGGTCCCCCATCTGTCGTGACTGACACAATTTTAGAGATATCAATGTTTAGGTCACTGAATGTTTTTATAACAACCTTACATATTTCGTTTCCTGATGTACTTATTGGCACTGATTCTAACTTTATCAACTCTTCTCTCATTGTGAGACCATCAGAATATCTAGCAATAATGGCCAACCGAGCATTTGATATGACATCAGTAGTTTCATCAAGAGAAATAAAAAAATATTTACAACTATTTAAGTCTTTTTTTAATTGATGTTGTACGTTTTTGTTAAGATCTATTATTCTGTCTTTGATAGTATTTCTACTGAGTGGTAACTCAGAAATTCTTTTAATAATATCATCTTTATTTTTCATATCGTGAAATAGAGCTGGTGCACATCTTAGAAATGTTTCCTTAATAAATTCTCCGTCACTGAGGGCTTTTCCATGCTGAGCTATGGAGTGAGCAATACAGTAACTTGCTGATGTTAAATTTGTAGAGCATCTTACACATTTAATGATGGAATTTGATTGACTTTTATAGAGGTGTAGCTGCCTAGAAATGTATTCCTTCCTTTCATTGATACTTTTTTTCAAAAGCTGACAATGATTAGTTTCAAAATGTCTCTTTACATTCCATGTTCTGCTTACTACCGTTTCATTACACAGTATGCACAATGATCTGTTGTTTCTGTCGACAATCCCGTACATCTCGGTCCATATGTCTTGAAAGGGTCGGCTACTGCTACTTCCACTTCCTTTATCATTCAATCTTGCTTTTTTATTTTTTTGATTCTCCATCACAAGGCTGCAAAAATAAATAAATATAAATCACGGCATTTTTTATAAAAGGTTGATAGGTTTCTTACCTATTAACTTTTTTCAGTGTTGTTGCACGGACTCCTGGTGCAAAACAATTCAAAGATAGTATGTATAACCAAAAAATATATGGTGCTGTAATCAATTATCCGACACGCAGAATGTCTCGTCGAGCACTGTTGCACTGTATATCTTTTTCTTCTAACCCTCCCACTCCTGTCTCCTAACGAACATGGCGATCAAGTGCATCCGTTTGCCAAATGCACCCGAACGCACAGGAAGCTTACTGAGGCACATGTTGACAATAACGAGGCCGTTTCCAGAATTGGGCATTTTGTCACTCGAGTAAAAATAAAATGTCATGAGTAAAGATTAATGTCTTTATAGTGCAATTCTTAACCTTTTTATATTAATGTAAATATTGAAACAATGTAGCTTGGATGTTTTCACTATGTATCTTTGCTATGCAACACCGATGTACATGTTTACATCCAGTTTTAGAATCACATTATTGATCATGAGTAACGTGAGTAATATTACTCGAGTGATGCCCAACTCTGGCCGTTGTGAGAGACAAATATTTATTTGAATTATGCAATTTTTTGTCTCTGTCGATGTGTGTCACCCAAAATGAGTTCGCGTGTCACCTCTGACACGCGTGTCATAGGTTCGCCATCACTGATTTAAACTGTTTACAATGACTTCAGATACTCTCTTACTTATATAAATGAGCCAATTTTGTTTAAATGTTGCTCCTAAACATCTGTGTGTACATTGAATTGTTCACGTGGATCTCCCCCTACCGCCCTCCCCCCCCCCCCCCCCGTAATGTCAGACATGTTTTCTCAATATTTCTCATTGCTTTTTGGTTGGATATGGCTCTAAGACTTTCAGCCCTAAGTTTTTGATCCCTTGTCATTCCAATTTATTTATATTAAATATTGAGTAAATCTATGAATAAGTAATTAAAAATGTTTCACCATGTCAGTGTTTCTGGTTTTTGTTTGGGAGGAAATTGTGGAGTCATGTTTAAGACATTGGTTTTTACTCTCAGTGATATGGGATACCACCAGTAAGTTTTGAACAAGGATGATATTAACCAACCACAATTTTCAACTCCCTTGGGCCACAGGGAAACCCATTAGGAAAACACTACAGCAACACAGGGCCAGGTGAAAAATGATGGTGGCTCAGACTAGGGTGGTAAAAAGGGGTAACAAAAATAGGCTTAGTTGGGGCTATATTTTGAAGATGGTGACTTTTGTATTGCAGAGAGAAAGTGAAAAATCAAGAACCACTCCACGGGTTTTGCCCTATACCCGTGAAAGCAAGGGAAGAGTGTGAGAAAAATAAGTTCCATATTTCTTTTCTTAACCAACGCTTTTAAACACAATGGTGAAATGAATGAAAAAAATATGTAACCTCTCCTGCCACGCTTCATGCATCTTGTTGGGACAAGCAGTCAAAGTTCCTGAATCAATAATTGTTGTGATTATACCTTTCCAGAGAAACAATGTAAAAAAACATATTCCAGTGCAATTTTTCTGTAATCTGTTTCTCTTGTCCCATCATGTGTGACAGTGGATTATTATATATTGACAGAAAACATCAATATGGATGATGTTAGACAGTGGGAGGAAAGCATTTTGGTGTGCTGGTTTTGTCTTCATAATAACAGCATTGATCTGTATTCCAGCTTACCTCTTGTCAGCAGCTCACAGTTAATGTGCCCATATCTACACTGGCATGAGCAGTAATATGGTGAATGTCAGAGCTCTGCAATTCATCGTAACAGCTCTGCAGCCTAATGACTTTTGTCAATTGTGAATTAATTGTTAATCTGATTTGTCCTTCTTCGTGGAGATCTCTGCAAATGTTTATAAATCAGGGCCTGCACAAACTTTTAGTAGAATTGGTGTGATGCTAACCAGCCACTTTTTGGTATGCTTCCTTTCCTCTTGCCTGGTTAAATAAAATATTCTGGTACTTACCTGACCTAGGGATTGCCATGTTCTCCATTTTACAATCATGGCCTTAAAATAAATTACCTGCTTAGTGATTTCATAATTTACAGTCTTCTTTGTTGGAGACTTTTACCATTCTTCTTTAAATAACATGAAGGCTTCCATCTTATTCTTAGGTCACCGAATCATGTTAACACTGAGGCAGTGTCTTTGGAAAGTGAATTCACTCAATTAATAGTTAAAAACGTAGGCAAGTTACCAGAAGGAGCTTCAAGTTTCTTACCTATGTTATTGAATTAAAATCACTTATTTCAGAGGCTTATAATGAGCATTTAACAAGAAAATGTATATAGAACTCCTTAGTTTCTGCCAATTGCTTTTTCAGTGTGCCTATTACAGTTGAAATGGCAAGCACACTGTATGCCCTTTAAATCAAGTTATTTCCCTACTTAGATGACTATTTAGCTAGAGATTTAGTCAAATCATTAACTGAATTTGTAGTAGGCATGAGCAGAGATAGGGTGGGGAGCTAGGCACAGAAGGTCACCCAGTTGGAAAGCCTGGTGCCTGACATATTGCTAGTCATGTGGTTCAGACCCTCTCCTGACCTTCCCTCTCCTTGTATGTCACTACTCACGTGGAAGATACCCCCCACCCTTATAGGAAGAACTGAGAGGATGGAGAATAGCCTTAAGAATCCCATATTGCAGGGCTCTCAAGACAATGAGGTTTTAATCTGCATCAAAAAAATCTTGGAACAAAGCCTCAGGTCTATTGACCACAGAGAGAGTTTTGGTCAAACTAGAGATAACATCTGGGCCTCAGTTGTATTTCAGCTCCAGACCCAGAAAAGCAACAAGACCAGGGGGGCAATGCCATGGCTGACATCAGGGTCAGCTGCAATGACTAAGGATGCCTCCCTGACTCTCCACCTCTCCCACCCCCCACCCCACCCCCAGTCACTGACCAATCAGTGGAGATCACAACCCTAAAAGGACACACCCGGAAAGCTGATGAGATCCTCCCACTGGGACTGCCCCTAAAATCTCCACCCTGAAAAGTCCTTAGGATGGAGGAGCCCAGGACAGCTCTCTCTCCAGCACAACTGGGCCTTTCTCCACCCAATTCTTTCCCTAGGAGCCAGGCACCTATTTCCTTACTGTCTTTCTCCTAAGTTGTAAGGGAGTTTTTGGGTTTTTTTTTCCTCAGTAACTTGTTTCCTGGTCCCATGCAGCCTCACTTCTTCTACCTCTGTGACTTTCTCAAACTTTTTTTGTGTATTTGAAGTCTTGGCTCTGAATTTTTTCTTACCCATAAGTCAAGTATCAAGGCTACTGAACTGAGGTCCAATTGCCTGTAACATTCTGGTGGTGTTTTGCCAACAAATTGATGGAAAATGAGCACCATTCAATAATTGGCATTATGGAGGTTAAAAAGAAAATTAGTTACCTCTCACCTTCTAAGTTCTTCTACTGGAATGCTAATCAAATGAATAGGGACATATTAATAGGAGAAAATGTCCAGAGTTTATTATATGAATGCACATATCGGGGCACCATAAGATTGAGACCTGAAACACATTGGGCAATTGCGGCTTATATGTCCTTATGGATAAAGGAGAAAAGGGGGCAGCGGTCTGGCATTTTAAAGAGAAGTAGCCAGCTTACAGGTAGCTGACATTGCTGAACACGTGGTAAGTATTCCTGGTAGGCAACCCAGAAACGATGGGACAGAGATGGTGGTGATGGTGGGGGTTGGGGATTTAGTTAACAGGTACCTGCTTGGATCCTCCCTAGCTAATGCTAAGGTTTCCTTCCCAAAGGAGTGTTCCCCATGCAGCCTTTTCCAGCTGAATCTCTCAGGCAGGAAAGGGGGAGGGTCAAAGGTTCTTTGTGATTCTTTTGTTTCTTAATAACCAGCTTAAAACCAGTATCTCAAAAGACACATTTTGGGGAGGCAAAACTTTGGTTCCCTTCAGCATACAAATGATTCTATTAAAATAATTATTCCACTACCCACCTGATCCATTCATCTTCTACAGATAGAACATATAAAGAAAGTTGCGCATTAAAGTGATTTACATTCTCCAGTTAAAAGCTGAGGATCTTTATATCATCTAGGGTTAGAGTTTTTTATTTTCCATAGTATATTGGCTGAATTTGAAAGTAGCTAGAAACCCGAAAGGCTAAATTCCAAAGTACTGAAGTATGAATTGGGCTTGCAGAAATTGTTCAAAACAGCCTGGCTTTTCAGTTCATAGGCATAAGCGTGACAAACAGAAAATTAGACACCTGGAAGCTTCAATGTTTTGGTTTTATGTTTTTAGATACATGGCCAAGATTACACTGTGAGTGCCAAATTACTATTTTAATTTAAAAGCAGAGAAACACATTAGATTTTTACCACCTAGAAAATCATGTTATATCCTTGCTTAAAAACATCTTTATTTAAAGGAAAGAGTAAAAAAAAATTTTTTTTCTTCAAAATTATCAACTACTTCGTAGGGTTTAGATCTTGAAAAAAAATCTGGCAAGCCTAATAAACCTTAGGAACAGTTTCTGGGTTTTGAAATGTTCATTTCATTGCTGAAAGCCTATTAGGGCAAAGGGTATAATGAAATGGTCAGGGGTTGGTGACAAAATGAAAATCAAATCTCTGTTAGTTTTTGTTTTCCGTTTTATATTTTTCTAGGAGTGTGGCTTTATGTGAATTTTCCACTAGACACAGTCCTTTGCTTTAAAACCAGATAAATAAGAAAGTTTTTTAAATAAAAACAACTGTATTAAGGTAAATCAAACTCTACACAAATTACCCCTAACTCTAAAGTACACTTTGAAGAAAGCAACATAGTGCATTTAGCTAAACAATATCCAAGAGGCAAATAGGACACATATTTCTGCCCCAAGCAGATAAGCCATCAGATAGTAATGATGGAGCATGTAAATACTAGTATAAAGAGCAAGAAAACCAGTGACAAAGAATCTGAGCAATAGATCTCATCTTTAAAAAATGAGCTGAGGGCCCAGTTTCTAAACAAAAGTGTGTTTTGTTTTGTTTTTCTGGCTTTTCTTTCCTTTTTGTTACATTTCCAAGTTCATTTAAACTAGCCAATTATGACATGAATTTGGGTAAGCAAAGACAGATATGCTTGGCAAGGTCACTGGAGGATTTGAGTGTCTCCTCACTCATACTGTTGTTTCCTGTCCATCTAACGGTATTTTCCTCACCAGCCCTCTTTCCGTGCCAAACTCCTGTTTCTATTGAACATCCCCATACACCTGTTACCTCAGAACTGTTCATTCTGACCAGTATCCCTGACCCCTGTTTTTAAGCCAATCACATCGATTTAGGGAGTAACTTCCCTGGCCTCTACACAAGTCATTTCTCCAAACTTTTAATCTCTTCCTAAATTTATTCCAGTGTGAATCAAACACAGAATTTGGTCCTCATAGAAGTAGCCCCTGTGTATTTCCAGTGATACTGAGTAAGAGCTTTCTTTTTTTAAAAAATATATTTTATTGATTTTTTTACAGAGAGGAAGGGAGAAGAATAGAGAGTTAGAAACATCGATGAGAGAGAAACATCAATCAGCTGCCTCCTGCACACCCCCTATTGGGGATGTACCCGAAACCAAGGTACATGCCCTTGACCGGAATTGAACCTGGGACCCTTCAGTCCACAGGCGGATGCTCTATCCACTGAGCCAAACCGGTTAGGGTGTAAGAGCTTTCTTTAAGCACTGTTAACTTCTTTTTCATGATGAATCTCTAAGTTTCTACTTATTAACATGCTAATTATCTCAGGTAACTTTCAAAACTGGGACCTACCAGGAATCTAGAACTGGTGGGAGATACCATGTCAGTCACTCGCCTTGTTTCTGTTGAATACATTAAGGCAAAGTAACCTTAGCATGCTATTCAAGGATCCTTCCAGTTTAGTCCCAAATCTTACTTTCAAGTCTCATAACCTGCCCCTTGCCCAGGACACACTAACCACCTTTCCTAATTTGTGTGTTCTGTAAAGCTTTCTTACCTTAAGCTCTTCCTCTGGCTAGTTTTCCTCTTCTGCTCTTTCTTACCCAGTTTCTACTTATCTTTTAAACTCAACTTTAATATTTCCTCCTCCATGAAGTCTTTTTCTTCTCTATAAAATCCTATAATTACTCACAAAGGTAATTACAACTCTCCCAGAGATGCCAGAGTACATTTTTAAGTCATTGTTGTTGAAAGTGTTACAGATATCCCCCTTTTCTGTCCTGTTGACCCCCTCCACTCTACTCTGGCCCCCTCCCCAGGGCTTCCTCCACTATTGTTTGAACAAAACAGATCCAGATACATTGAAACATGCCATAGTACTTTTAACAGCTCTAGGAGAGCACCTAGGATCCAGAAGGTAGCTTAATTTGCTCTGAATGAGATTTTTTCAGAATATAATGGCAAAGAATCATGGAGAATTTTGCCTCTACTTCCACCCCAAGTGATGCAAGAGATGGTCCAGAAGAGAACAAAATGTATCTTCTCATTAGAGTGACATTTACTTCCTAAAGTATAGATAATTGGGGTTCGGAGATTAAATAGTTTTCCATACAAAGACCATTTCTTTTGCATGGCTAATTACGGAAAATTAGTTTTATAATACTGTATAAACATGTTCTTTTAAAATTAAGGCATTGTCTAGAGTTGGAAAAAAAAATGACCTTGGCAGGAAAGATACACAGATTCTTGACAAAGAAACTTTCCTTGAGCCACTATAAGATATGGAATAGTGAGCATATACATATGGAAGAAATGTCTACCTATATGTATATTGTTTACGATTGTGCTTGTCTCAGTTCTGAAACCTTGTTTCAAATTAACTAGTTTAATTTGAAGGCCAAAGAAGCATTAACATTATATAAGAGACCTAATGAAAAGATTGGGTGCAAATTTAATCCAATAAGAGGTGCTGGAGTGGTGTTTACCCTATCCCTCTTAAGAACAGATTGGAGTATTAAATAACTAAGTGAAAAAACAAAACAAAAAACAAACAAACAAACAAAAAAACAACCAGAGCAGGAACTATGGAGGATGGGCAAAAGTAGAAACTCATGCAGTCTGTTAGACAAGGAGGAAGGCTTAACTTAGGGAATGGGTTGAGAAGTAGTGTCTAAATGGGTGTCTTGAGGAAGAGGGAGGTAACCTGCAGTAACTTGTAGTATTTGCTGCTCAATATCGACCATATTTTGTTGGACTGACCATGAGGAGGATCAGGGAAATAAGATGGGGTCCAGCAGTTAGCTATGGCCTACGGCACTCAAAGACAAATTACCCGAGAAAGGCTACTCAGAAATAAAACTCTATCAGGTGATGCATGAGAACTGGCCTTTCTATTGAGAACTGAGCAAATGGGACAAACTTTTAGAAAATGAGCAAAATGAGGACAGGGAAACTGACATGAGAGCAGATAGTCCCTCGTCTTGTCAACACATAAGGGAGGGACTGTAGAGGGCTAATGAGTGGACTAAGAATATTCATGGGCAGAATTAGATTCAACAAATGATTTTTTTTAAAAACCCATGGGTTTATTTCACCACTGGAGTGCTTGTTTACAACATAACAGGAAGGAGGAAAACATAGTACCAAGTTATGAAAGATACTTACCACCTCTACAGCGAATTATTTTCTTCTGTCACCAAAAGATTGAACTAACAACGAGAAATCCTTTCCACATAGAAAATGTCTTTGTTCTAAAAAAAAAAAAAAAGAAAAGAAAAAAGATAATAGAACCAATAAATGAACTGTCAAAAATGACAATGGATGAATTTTGAAACCCATGAAAAGATTCTGGTATCTTAAATTCCAAGTTACTTTTCCATTTTTTTTTAAAGAACTCAATTTTTTTCTCATTTGTTTATGACCTTAAATGTATGTGGACGTTTGCTTTTGGAAGGCTTATTTTCCGTTTGCATGCTCATTTGAGCAATGGGCTTTTTAAATGATCAGTTCAATTCTTTTTGTTTTTTCTTTTTCTTTCTACATTTATGATCTCTTGCTATTCTGATCAGCTAATATCTGCAACTTTCTAATATGTCTAAACGTACCCTATTCAATTACTTTCTTAACCAGTACCACCCCTTGCTTCTGTACTGAATTATGGCATTTAGAGAGAAGAGTCTTTACCTTTTTTCATTTGCATGGTCCTAGCATCTATTACAGTGCTTTATATAGAGCTACTCAGTATATATTCATTGTTTGATAAATGAATGATTTAATTCATTTTATACAAAGTTCTTGGAAATAGAATAAATCTTCCTATACAAAATTTCGTAAAGTAGGCTGTTACAGTAACTATTCCACTGTAACAAACTATACAACATTTAGTAGCTTAAAGCAGCACCATTATTTTGTAGGTCAATAATTTGCACAGGGCTCTGCTGGATGATTCTTATGCTCCCATTGGTGGTGTTTATAAGGTGCCTGGGCTGGGCTCAGCTGGGTTTCTTTCATTTCTATGTAGTCTCAATGCCTCTTTAGCAGGCTAGTTAGACTTTTTATGTAATGGCTCAGGGTTCCTGGAAATCAAATAAAGACTGCCAGTTTCCTTGAAGTCTGGATTCAGATCTGCATAGTTATACTTCAGCCATACTCCACTGGTCAGAGTAGTCACAAACCAGCCCATTTTCAAGAGGAGAAAAAATAGACCTCATCACAATGGGAGGAGTGTAAAGAAATTATAAATACTTCCAATCTGCTACATATAATGAGAAGAAGTAGAAACTTGCTATATATTTAACCTCACTTTCTATGCCTCACTTTGTATCTATGGAATCTTGTGAAAAAAACACTTTATCGAAAAAATATTGGTTCATCTCATTGGCATAGATTTTTCTAGCCTTGATTACTCTAACTGTTAGAGTAACCAGGTTACTCTGATTTATTATTTGCAATGCCTCTGACATTTCCTTTTACATTTTCCTACTTGATGCTATTAGCTTCCACCAACACTGGTCAAGTCCATGGTAGTCCATGAATTATATCAACACCTTTACAAATAAAAGAGAGGAAGACAACAATCAGGGCTTCTAGAATTCTCCTCCAGTAACCCATTGCCATTTGTCCAAGCCACTTTCACATTTTATTTATTTAAACTCTGTATCATTTTTTCATGTCCCTGCTCATAAACCTGTCAAAATAAGTACTACATAAGTATTAGCATTTTTCTTGAGATGTCTATTTATTTTTATTCTAGTTTATATTAAACATTTTTATAAGTCAAATCAAACACATTTTAGAATAAAGCAGAGTAGGAACAAATAATAAACTAGTTAAACATAATCCTAATTTATATTAAACTAGTTTTCAAATGACCATAAACTCTTCCTATAAATAAAGACCTCACTCAGTATCTATGTGATATTATTCAAATATGCATTGTATTCTCCCACCTGATGTCTTTCCTCTGGCTCCACCTATAGAACTCTAGTTATCTTTTGAACACCTATTCAAATGTTATTGTTTTTAGGAAATTCTGATTCTCACCATTGAAACTTCATTCTTCCTTCAAAGCATTTCTAAACAGCTTTCATTGTACTTCTTAATCTAGTTCTTATGTTATAAATCCTTGTAATATTTATATTTTCAAAGCACTTTTTTCCCTTACCCAAATAAAATATTCCAGATAAGAAGAAACTATGTGATTTGCACAATGTAAAAACTCAGTAGCAGTTGGAATTAATTAATGGATGAATGAATGAAAGACTCAAGAGTAGGATATTTTTTAATAGTAGTATCTTACTAGAAAATACATATGCTCTTTCGGCAAAACAATTTTGAGAAAACAACAATGACAACAACAAAAAACCCCGGCAACGATCCAGCAGAGAATTCAAACATTTGATTGGGTGGTATCACTCCCTATGTTCTCCAAAAAAGAGTCTTTTACCAAATACTAGGTAATAAAAACATTCCTTTTTCTACATTGAAGTTCAAAATATGTTTAAAAGGACGTTGAATCAGATTTGCTACATTCAAGTATTTTCAGATTCTTACTGTATATGCAAAAATATCCTTATGCATTGTTATCTGCATTTTAAAACATGTATAATCATAAAAGTAAAAAAATTAATACCTGGTTTTATTTTGTACATTTGAATAGCTTGAGCATTGACAAAATTTTTATAACTTGAAAATATAATCAACAATGCACAATTTTAATTAAAGTTGATGTACAAATAACTTTTTTGAATTTTCCAAATATTTATTTTTTCCAAAATTGAGATAGGGCTATGATTAATAAGGCAATGATATTTTGCATATTTGGGAAATATAGGCTTTTAGCTTAAAATAAAATATTTCCTTCATTCTTATTTAAACAAGGATACTAAGTGGAACTAAAAAATAAATATATCAACATATGTATAAGGATTTCATATAAGTTTCACAAAAGTTTTCAGTAGCATTGATTTCCAGTTCCAGTAATACTAGCTACTAATTTACCTATGACTAATTAAAGCACATCACTGATGCCTTGACTTAAGAAAGTACAAAATTTGGAGTTTGGGCATGGCTAGAATAGAAATGAATAACTTTAAGATATTATAAAAAGTCTTAAAGTCCTTAACATTTACAGGAATGTCTCACTTTGCACTAATATAACCTATTTTTAGTCTGTAAACGGTTCAAATGCTTTTAGTTCCACATTGGATGGCTCTTTAGGAAGGTCCCTGGTCTCTCAAAGGCAGTATATATAATGAAGGGAAATTTCAATGACTTTTTTTCCAGAACTGTGGGACAATTTAGTAGTCTGTAGAAAATGAATATCAATAGACAGCTTGGTAGCCATATGAAACTTGTTAAAATTTGGTCAACTTATAACTCCCTGTAGTTTCCCTTGTAAAAAGCACTCGTTTTTTAGAATGGCTTTTCTCTTTTCATTTAAAATAGTAAAAATTATCAACTCTATTACCTACTTTAATCGCATATTAACTAGTTTTTAAATGTATATGCAAAAAAATCCTTATGCATTGTTATCAGATCTGGAATATTGTTAAAGGATCAGGTTTGGGGCATGTTTAAGGAATAAAAATAAGAATATTCATAATAATAACAATGTTAACAACTAAGAAAGTTAATACCTAATTAATGAATATCTAATAACTACAATATATTGAACATTGACTATTCATCGCATACTCAAAGCTGTAGAGATCAGAATATGGTAATAGGCACTTCATATTGCTTAATAAGGGACTGTAGTTATCATTTCATATACATTATCTCCTCTATTGGTGATCACATGAGAAGGAGTTTTATATTCTCTCTTTCTAAAGAAGGAATCTGAGGTTCAAGGAGGTTGAGCATCTGGACTAATTAAATGCCAGTTACATGGCAGAAATGGGATTTAAATGTAGACCCAGTAGACTCTATGTCATGTGTACATGTCCAGCATACATGTTATACATCCCATTCATTCATTCACTTAGTTGTTAAAAGTCTGTTTCTAATATGTATCAAGCTAAAAAAAAGAATAAAAAGACGTTTCATGCTTCAGTTCAATTTAGATAAATAGAATCTTATCAGTATTTACTATGGACTACTTATTGTGTAAGAAACTCGGTGATAATTACTTAAAGAATTGTAACACATATGTTAAATTCAATAGCATAATATACTTAGGACCCTAGAAGAGGACAAAGGAGAAATAGGAGATAAAAAGACTTAACAAAGTTGTGGACATTGTGTTGAGATTTAAAGGATACTGGAAAAGTAGAAGATGGAAGGGGTTTCCAAAATAGTGATAGCATATACAAAGCTACAGAAATCAGAATCTATCTATACTAATAAAAGGTAATATGCTAATTAGACTGGATAGACCAGACGTCTTCCTGACGTCCTTCTGGACATCCTTCCAGATGTCCTTCCAGACAAAGCCCTGGTGGCAGGGCCAAGGCAGAGGCAGTTAGGGGTGATCAGGCAGGCAGGCAGAAGTGGTTAGGGGGTGATCAGGCCTGCAGGGGAGCAGTTAGAGGCGATCAGGCTGGCAGGGGAGAGTGATTAGTTGCTATCAGGCCAGCCAGGGAGAGCAGTTAGGAGTGATCAGGCTGGCAGGGGAGAGTGGTTAGGGGCGATCAGGCAGGCAGGCAGAGCAGTTAGGGGCGATCAGGCAGGCAGGCAGGTGAGCGGTTAGGAGCCAGCGGTTCCAGATTGCGAGAAGGATCTCCCTGATTGGAAAGGGTGCAGACCGGGCTGCGGGGACCGCCCCCCATGCACAAATTTCGTGCACCAGGCCTCTAGTATATATATAAAAGCCTAAGCGACCAAGCAACCGAACATCCAAATGACCGGTCGACTAGTCGCTATGACGTGCACTGAACACCAGGGGGTAGACACTTAATTCAGGAACTGCCCCCTGGTGGTCAGTGCACTCCCACAGTGGGAGCATGGCAGCAGCCACTCACTCCTGCAGTAGTTCTGCAGGTCCAATTCCAGAGAATGGGCCAGGTACCAATGGACCAGCACCACTGGCACAATCCTGACAGCGCTGCCAGCCTCCTAGAAGTTGGCCTCAAACAGTGCAGCCACTTCCCCTCCCTAGACACTCCACAAGGAAGAAATGATATAAAAGCAGCTGCTAGGTGGCTCCAAACAACTGGCGCTAATGCCATCTAGTAGATTCCTGATCTCCATTTTGTTCTTTCATTTGAGACATGTTTCTATGTCTTCTCATTTTGGCAGCCTCCCTGTTTTTTTTTTGTTTGTTTGTTTGTTTTCTTCTTCTATGTATTAGGTAGAACTCCTATGTCTCTCAGACTTGGTAGAGTGGACTAATGCAGTAGGTGTTCTGTAGGGCCCAGCAGCACAGCCTCCCTGATCACTCAGGCTGGGCTCTTGAGGTGAGCATCCCCATTTAGGCTGTGTACACCCTCCTATTGTAGTTGAGCTTTGATTATTGTTAGCATGTCAATGGGAGGGATTTATTCCCAGGTTGATCAGCTGCAAGGATTGGCTGCAAACACCAACCACTGACCTCTGACCACTGTAGAGGATCAGCTATGCAGGGTCCACCCCAAACAGCAGGACTTACTTCAACAAGGTTCTGGTGCCCACTGAGTGGCCACCCTTTGAGTGTTTTGCTTGTGGAGGTGGTTGGAGAGTGGTACTTCAACATGATCTAAAACTGTCCATTGCGTGTTCTGACTCTGAGGCTTCCTGGAAGGTGTGGGCAAAGGTCAGTTGCCACCTGTGTTATGCCCAGGCCCACCCAGCATAAGCTAAAAAGCAATCTACAGATCAAGACCACTCTGTGAACCAAGGCAGGCTGCTGCTAAGGCCAAGCCTGGGGACACTTAGCAAGAGCTACAGGGCAGGCTAAGGCCAGATTCTGCTTATTTGAAAGATTTTAGGAAAATCTGAAGCATGAGCCAAAACGGACCATTCATGTGGAAAAGCCACTGGCAACCCTTGAGAGAACTCAAAAGTTGGGTGGGGTAAGGACTCAGGGAATAATTGGAGCAGGGCAAACAGTGTAAGCTAGGTGGATGGAGTCACAGGGATGGCACCTGCCCTTTGGCTCTGTGGGGGTTGGGGGGCTCATCAAAGGAATAGTGGCATTTGCCAGCATCTCTATCTGGGAGAAAGCTGCTCCCCAATCTCCGGACCCAACTCAGTTCTTTCCCGTGTGTCCCTGGTGCCCCTCAAACTGCAGTTTTTTCCAGTTCTGGAGCTCAGAGGCAGCTAGTCTGCATACATCTGTGTGTGGACCCTTTATGAGGAACTGCCTGGGTCTCCACCAGCTATCCATTTCACTCAGCCTCAGTCCCTCTGGGTTTTACAGATAGAAATTATGAGGACTTCCCTCCTGGTACTGGAACCCTGGGTTGGGGGCCTGGTATGTGGCTGGGACACCTGGCTTCTCAGGGGGGACCTCTGCAGCCAAGATATCCCTCCCAACTTTTATCTGCCTCACATGGGTGTGTGATAAGCCTGTCCTGCATCTCTGCTCCTCCTACCAGTTCGGATGTGGCTTTTTCTTTAAATCTTTACTTATAGAACTTCCATTCACCAAGAATTTAGGTAATTCTTAATGATTGTGGTTCTGTAATTTAGTTTTAATTTTTATGTTATCTCTGTAGAAGTAATTGCTCACTTTTTTTGTGACTCCACTTCAACATACATGTAGTAGATACTAAATAAAAGTAATTGAGATCTGGTCAATGTGACTCAGTTGGTTAGAGCATCTCTCAAGCACCAAAGGGCCACTAGTTTGATCTCTGGTCAGGGCATACACTCAGGCTGTGGGTTTGATCCCTGCTTGGGGTGCATACAGGACGCAATCAATCAATGTTTCTCTCTCACATCGATGATTTTTCTCTCTCTCTCCCTTCCTCTCTAATAATAATAATAATAATAATAATAATAGAAAAAAGAATGGTGATGTGTTTTTTTTTATATGTAAGAATATTTCAAGGTTTAACATTTTCCTCAAATAATTGAAATTAGCATGTAATTTGAATTAGACCTTTAATATCTTAGATATTGTACAATATATCTCATACAATTAATCTTTTTAATTTTATACACATACATACACACAAATACAATGAAATAGTTAACAAGATTATCTTTTGAACTTCTATAAAGTAGCTAAAGAATTTTAACCTGGGTAGCACTTTCATTGCTTTTGGCAAAAACTAATAAGTTTCCTGCAGTCATTTTTATAAAAATAAGAAATATCAGATTTATTGCATGAACTGTTTTGCTGTGGAAATGTTTTTCATAGTCAAGGAAGTATTATCCTTCAACTAACAGATGCAAAATTATACAGAGGAAACAATTTTGAACTGGCCAAAATCTCATTAAAATTGTATGAGGAAAATTATGTATGCCCCATTTACAATTTTTCTTTATAACAGAATATTAAGTAATTCATGATTTGAGAGCAAACTTTAGTTTTATCCTAGACCTACTTGACCTGGTAAGTGTTTCTTGATTTTAAAGGATGACATTTAATTAAAACTGCCTTGCTGAAGTATGGTAATTATTGGTGCAGATAAAAGAGATTTACAAAAACCCAAGCCAGTGGATTGGTAAAAGCAACACAGATTTTTCTTAACATCATGATGTACCATTTACAAGTTGTGATATACTATCTAGCTTTGTATCATTTAAAAGCACATCAAGTTTGCTGGCTGAATTAGCATACACAGTTGTAGAAGAGGCATTTCAATTAAGTGAGAGTCAAACAGACGTCAAGAATTTTCTACCTTTATTTGTAGTGTTGTGCATAAAATTATTTAAGCATTACATTGAAGGATGAGAACTCATGGAATATGAAATCGAACCAAAGTCTCTCCCCTTAACAGAAGACATCTTTCCTTCTTCATAGTTTGCTGATCTTCAATGAATGACATTTAATAATATGAATGAGTAATAGCTGAGTTTACTGTTCATTACCTCTTTAAAAATCCAAGGAAGTAGTAAGCACAAACTTTGATCCTTTTATGAGAATACAGTTTTCATTTATAAAGGTTAAAACAAAATAAGTGATTTTTATTTATAATTTTATAGCTTAGCTACTTATTCTTTTTGATACCAAAATACTTATGATTATGCTTTCAGTTATACTTGTACAGATTGTCAAAAAAATAAAAGGGCTCAAAAAAGCAATCTATTCCTTTCATTCAAAAGATGATCTTAGTATTCTTTCAACAATACTTTAATAGAAAAAGTTCTAATAAAATTAAATCTGATTTATTTCCCAAGAAAGGCATATAAGATATCCTCATACATACATGCATAATTAAAGGCATTATGAGAAAATCATGGATGCATATCAACTATATAAACATAATGTGTGAGTGAAATCTAAAATATTCTCTAAGATTATATACAATATTATTTTAAACAATTTCAACTTGTATGCATGAACTATATTATGGTAGCTAACATCACTCCAAAAATAAAGATGAACATTTTCAACCAAATTTTAGTCTTATTTACCTTATTTGATGAGTATTCACATGAGTCTAACTTAACAGGTTCTACATGTTAACATAGTACTTCATAATAATTTATTTTGAGACCAAGATAGCAGGTGTTTAGCATATTTATTCTAAATTGGTACCAATGTATAATGAATTTTCTGGTCCTTGAGGTATTTATTGGATGTTTTCAGAACCACCCTAGTGACTAAGATGATAAATTGGTTTTAAATAACTTTAGCTTTTTAAAAATTCAATAAGAATAATGTATGTCAGTTTGCTTACATAGATCCTAAGTTATACTTATTATCCAATTTGATTTCTATATTTGCTAAATCAGAGAGAAGCATACATTATTAGAGTTAAATTTGGGGGGTTCATGAGGTAGTCTCATTATGGTGTTTATCCCCCATAGGATCAGCTGTTGATTTTATTTCATGACTCTGGAAGGCATATCTTAGCTTCCTACAAAGGTGACCCTGAATATTGAAATAGCCTTAATTTTATGTTATTAATATAACCATGTTGATAATGATGATGATCACATTATAATGCATTCATAAACATAATAAGCCTTGTTACATAAGTTTCCAATTAAAATGAAAATAAACTGACAAACAAAATAGAACCAGAGGCATAGATACATGGAACTGACTGACAGAAGTCAGAGGAGAAGGGGATGAGGGGACTGTATGAAAGGTTAAAAGGTTAGCCAAAGAATATACGGTATATGCATAACTCATAGACACAGTCAACAGTGTGGTGATGGCAAGAGGGCAAAGTTAATGGGGATTGCATGAAGGTGGTTAAAGGGGAGAAGAGGGCATACATCTGTAATAGTATAAACAATAAACTTAAAAAATAAGGAAAAAAAGACAGGATCCACATTTAAGATAAATCTACCTCTTAAACATTTATAAATGAATTATAGTTGAAAATGCAAAATTGCATACTAAGAAATGCATGGTATTCAAGCTGGTTTTTATCCACACTTTTCATCATAAAATATAAAAAACAATGCAAAATACTTCAGCAAAAGTATTCCTTTACAAATATTGATTTGTTGACTACTGTATGTTAAGGAATCAAGTCCATTCAATTTCTATTCCTCAAATCCGTTAACCACATTCACATTTCAAAAAACTTTTGTTTGTAAAACTGACCCGTTTGTTTCTGCCAAAGAAGAAAAAGAAGTAATGCATAACCTAATTACCCTTGTTTATTTTTATTATGCTTATTATTGTTGTTTTTTAAATTAATATTTGAATATATTTCTTTATGTTTTACAATCTTTCAACTTAAAAAATACTTATTTTTCATATTGTTAAAAGAGGAAATTAAGATTCAAAGAGATTACAAGATTTAATTAATGTTCATGTAGAAAGATTTTAATAGCCAATCTTTTTATAAAGGACTAGTGGTCCAGTGCACAAAATTTGTGCACAAGGGGGGCGGTTCCTTCAGCCCAGTCTGCACCCTCTCCAATCAGGGACCCCCGGGGGATGTCCAATTGCCTAAAATGGCAGTCGGACATCCCTCTCACAATCAGGGACTGCTGGCTCCTAACCACTCACCTGCCTGCCTGCCTGATCACCCCTAACTGCCTTTGCCTGCCTGTCTGATTGCCCCTAACCCCTCTGCCTGCTGGCCTGATCTCACCCCCAACTGCCCTCCCCTGCTGTCCTGATCTTGCCCCTAACTGCCCTCCCCTGCCTGCCTGATTGCCCCTAACTGCCCTCCCCTGCTGGCCTGATCTCACCCCCAATGGCCCTTCCCTGCCAGCCTGATTTCACCCACAATGGACCTCCCCTGCTAGCCTGATCACCCCTAACTGCCTCTGCCTCAGCCTCCAACACCTTGGCTTTGTCCAGAAGGAAGTCGGATGTCCAGAAGATGGCCGGTTGATGCGGTCTAATTAGCATATTACCTTTTATTAGTATAGATAGATTATATAGAATATGATTGCTTAAATGGGGTCGGGGGAGAGCCTTTTTCAGCAGGAGGAGATGTTCCTGGCAGACAAAAATACATAATCCCTCTATCTGGACTGATAGCCAGCCATATGCACTATACTGCCAAACCAGTCATTAAAAAACTGAACCGCTTTCTTACACCTTACACCAAACAGCTGTGGCCCTTAAAACCCCTCCTCAGCCCCCACCTTAGGTTCTACCTTCACAATTCACCCAGATTAAGTTCTGATTGGTCGATTTCTATGCCAGTCAGCATCAAAAGCTCTGCCTCCTAGGCAGCCATTGGCTCCTTGCAGTTCACCCAGATTTGGTTCTGATTGGTCGGTTTCTATGCCAGTCAGTGTCAAAAGCTCCTCCTCCTAGGCAGCCATTGACTCCTCACAGTTCACCCAGATTTTGTTCTGATTGGTCGGTTTCTATGCCAGTCAGTGTCTCCAGGCCTATCTCCGGGCCTGATCAGAGAGATGGGGCTGATCAGCAGCCCCCTAGGCTGGTGGCCAGGCCCAGAGAGAAAGAGAGGCATGGCTGCTGCTGAGGGAGAGAGAGAGAGAGAGAGAGAGAGAGAGAGAGAGAGAGAGAGAGAGACAAGGGCTGATCAAAGGCTGCCATGGAGGCTGAGGATCAGACCTTGCTTCTGTCTCCAGGCCTCTCTCTAGGCCTGATCCACAGACCCCTGGGCAGTCAGTGCTGGGTCGCAGCACCCAGCACTGACTGCAGGACTGACTTCCGTTGTTTGGTCATCCGTTCAGTCGTTTTGGACATTAAGGACCCTGGCTCTTTATATATAGATACTGGCAGCACATAGTTTCTTGGAGATTAGAGAGAAAGGTAATGGGACATTAGAATGGGAGGGTTGGTAAAGGAGCAGCAAGGTGTTTTAGAAGAAGAATTATGCAACCCAGACAGCATGGCTCAGTGGTTGTGCATCGACCTATAAACCAGGAGGTCACAATTTGATTCCCGGTCACGGCACATGCCAGGGTTGTGGGCTCCATCCCAGTGTGGGGCATGCTGGAGGCAGCTCATTGATTATTCTCTCTCATCATTGATGTTTCTATCTCTCTCTCCCTCTTCCTTTCTGAAATCAATAAAAAAATATATTTTTAAAATAAATAAATAGATCAATATCTCTTCCCCCATACCCACTTGGGAACATAATTTTTTTAAAAAGAAGAATTGTGTAAACTTTTTAGTAAACTAAAAATCAGAAATCACTGGTAAGAAAAAGAGGGAAGATGCAGTAGAAAGAGGAGGTGATAGGGCCTGATTCTAAATGGAGAAGATAGAATCAAAGAAACTCCTTTGAGTAAAGGTGTTGTCCTTCTTAGAAATATCAATAGAGAGGAGGAAAAAGATAAGTAAAGGCATGGAGACATATTCAGCTAGAAGAAAAGAAAATTGAGAACACATACAATGAAAAGAAAATGATCATAATTATAATTAAAGATTGAGTCACCTATAGAGATTAAGGCATTATGGTATTGTAGAAGATTGAAAGATAAGGGAATCAACTAGGAATGTTAAAATTATTGCTAAGTAGTATTGAATGTCAACTAAAAATCAGTATCACTAATATTTAGCTCTTCAACAAAATACATAGATATATTCTACCAGCTTCTGTCCAGGGAAAGAAATGACTAAAACAGAATATGTTTCTCCAATGATGAAACTTGAGGCTAAACAATTGAATTTTCCTTTTCATTTTATTTTTTTAAAATTACATATATTGAGGTTACATTGGTTAATATTTTTAATTAAATTTATTGAGGTGATATTGGTTAATAATGTATTATTATATTATTGAATTTTATACATTATTATATGTATAATTCTATGATACATCATCTGTATATTGCAT
Source organism: Myotis lucifugus (assembly GCF_000147115.1). Classification (NCBI taxonomy): domain Eukaryota; kingdom Metazoa; phylum Chordata; class Mammalia; order Chiroptera; family Vespertilionidae; genus Myotis; species Myotis lucifugus. The sequence continues at coordinate 171,226 of NW_005871073.1, forward strand.
TGTGTGCCCACCACACAAAGTCAAGTCTTCTCTCACCATATATTTGACCTCCTTTACTCTTTAATACCCACTCCACAGGCCTCTTCACTCTGGTAATCACCATACTATTTCTGTGTTTAGGAACTTTTATTTGTTTTTCTTGTTTTTTAATTTGTTGCTTTCACTTTTATATGCCTCAAATGAGTGAAATCATATGGTCTTTTAATAACAGTGGCTGTAAATTATTGTTGTCTCTGTAAATTAAGTGTTTTTCATTCACTCAAGTATTTATATCTCTACAAGGTAGAAAATTTTTATAGATGATGAAACTAACATTTAGAGATGCGAAACAACATCTCCAATATGACATAGCCATCAAATGTCAGACTCAAAATATTATCTGGAGATATCTGAATACAGATTTTGTGTTTTTCCCACTATGCAACACTGCCTCTTCTACAGGGATGTGACTTTCAAAACCAATAATGCTGACTGAAGGATCCTGCCAGTAGGTTGTAATAGAAATTTATCAGTTGGCAAGGAGGCTCTGCTCTCTATATTGATGGCTATAGACCTACCTTCACCTGTACATGTAAACACAAACCCTGGTATTGAATGTTGGGTCATGGGGTTAGAAAAAAGCACTTCCTCTTCAAGGAGTAATGTTGACTACTTAGAGTATCTGGGGCTACAAAAACAACCTTATTTTATTTGTATATTTTCAGGGATAAAAATAGACCTTCTTTGGGCACCAATAATTGAACAATGCCTTATAGAAAGACCACTAAAACAGCAACCTACTCTTGACAAGGGCACTTAACTTCTAACAGCTATATAGACTGACCTTCCGTGAATTCTAGCTACTTGGTGCAAACAACAAATTCATTTAGTTATTTACCCTGAATTATATAGTTTAGAATAGAAATTGCAAATTTAATTTAGGGTTCTAGACCCCACAAAGATAGCAGACTCCATTTTACCATTGGGAAGGCCTGGGGCAGAAAGTGGACTGGAAAATTCCATCAGTCCATCACTGATGCAGATTGAAGACAGATTTCATGTTTCTATCAAGTGAGAAGATTTCTAGAATTAAGGATAGTAAATTTACTTTCTGTAATTCAATGAAGAAACTAAGCATAGCGTTCATCTTTGTCAGACACTACAGGGTAAGTTGATAATGAATCAGAGAGCCAACCCAGATGATGAGATAATTAGTAAATAGTGAGAAATTTATTTTGGCATTTCCCCACTTCTTAAAAATATTTTAAGTGACTTGACCTTTCAGGCCTGTACAAATCCCAAGAAGCAAAACTTCAAAGTCCCCCAAAGCAAGCAGAAAACTAGTTTGACAGACTTTCATGAAAGGCAGTAGCTGCTTGCAAATAAATACTATTAAACCTTAAAAATAAAAATAGAAAAGAAATGATTCTGGAATTTTTTGTCCAGATGAGAAAGCCTCTTGAGGACTAGGCAGGCCAGTGTTAGGGAAGACAGAACCTAGCATCCAGAGTCACATTTTCCGTCTTTTTGTTCCAATGGACACTATTTCAGGCAAAAGGATTTTTATAATGGTGCCTTCAATGCTCCTAGCAGGGTGTATGATGAAGGCAGATATACCATCATATAGTAAACTGTGATAGGGTGTGGTAACAAGATAGAGACCTGGAAGCCATCAATGCTTCAGCATCCACTGTAGAACACAGAGTAGATAAAGGCAAAGCAGTAACATCAGGCTTCAGAGGAGATAGGTGAAAAATGTTTCATATAGGCAAGAACCAGAACAAGAACCGAAGCAATAGATGTCAAAAGCTAGACAAATAAACTAATAGGAGGCATTGGAACCCAGGCTGACTCCTGAACCCCTGTTGTTCCTGAAGTAAAGTTTACCCAACAAAGATGTTTTACCCCCATGTACTAACATGCAGCTCAGCTGGTAGGAACTGTGCAATTTATTTAGTCAGGTAAAGGAACTAGACTACTATAGGTAGAGACACATGTCAAGATATTCTACTATTTATGTACATGACAATGATTTCCAAAAGAAGGTCTTGATCTGACACATTGTGTCCATGTGAAGGAGTGCAGATACTTCAAGTATAATTACTACTTAGATCCATTCCAATCACTGCAAGTCTTAGGGAATATTTTCAAATGGAAATATATAAGCAACTCATTAGTTCGTGTTTTTTATTAAATTAATTTTTTATTGACAGTATTACAAATGCCCCACCCCCTTTCCCTCCTCTGAACCAAATTTTGGGTTGGAGGACAATTCCACATGACCTCCAACAGGGTAATTCAATGAAACCGTGCCACAATGCAATAACTGAGGCCCAAAGTTCTACCAAGTAAAATTCAGGGTTATATTACTGCCAAATCAATGACAAATATATATATATATATAAAGAGATTCGTGCAATACGCCTTCCCTTCCCCTGGCTGTTGGCACAGGTTTTCCTCCGGCACCCGGGACCCAGGCCTTTGCTCCGGCCGGAGCCTTCAGTCTTCGCGGCTCCAGCCAGAGCCTTCAGTCTTCACTCTGCCGCTCTCTACGTATGCAAATTAACTGCCATCTTTGTTGGGTTTATTTGCATACTCTCCTGATTGGCTGGTGAGTGTAGCAGAGGGATGGTTAATTTACATGTTTGTCTATTATTAGGTAAGATATATATATATTGAATCTGTTCTAATAGGCACAAAGTAAAATAGTGAAAATTACATGCATGCAATTGATGATGTATTAAGAAAGCTCCAAGTGATTTTGAAATTAAAAATTCTAAACTTATCCTTTCCTTTCCAACAGAAAACAAGAACATTAGTATTTTCGTTTTTGTTCTTTATATATATATTTTAGAGGCCCACTGCATGAAATTTGTGCATGGGGGGGGGCTGTCCCTCAGCCCCGTCTGCACCCTCTCCAATCTGGGACCCTTGGGGGATGTCTGACTGACAGTTTACAGTTTAGGACAGTCGGACATCCCTCTCACAATCCGGGACTGCTGGAACCTAACTGCTCACC
>NW_005871073.1:174323-212122 GCF_000147115.1 Myotis lucifugus
CCTCACCTGCTGGCCTATTCACTCCCAACTGCCCTCCCCTGCTGGCCTGATCACCTACAACTTCCCTCCCCTGCCGGCCATCTTGTGGTGACCATCTTGTGGTAGCTATCTTGTGATGGCCATCTTGTGGTGGCCATCTTGTGATGATGTGGGGATGGCCACTTTGTGACAACATGGGGGTGGCCATCTTGTGATGATGTTGTGGCAGCCATCTTGTGATGATGTCGCACGGCACCACTTAGGGTCTTATTATATAGGATAACTATACTAATAAAAGGGTAATATGCTAATTAGACCAGATAGACTGGACGTCTTCCAGACGTCCTTCCAGACAAAGCCACGGTGGCAGGGGCTGAGGCAGAGGTGGTTACAGGCGATCAGGCAGGCAGGCAGAGTGGTTAGGGGCGATCAGGCAGGCAGGTGAACGGTTAGGAGCCAATGGTCCCAGATTGCGAAAGGGTGCAGGCCGGGCTGAATGATAAACCCCCTCCTGTGCACGAATTTCATGCACTGGGCCTCTAAAATATATATATATATATATATGTATATATATATATATATAAAATTGATTTCAGAGAGAGGAAGAGAGAGGGAGAATGATAGAAACATCAATGATGAGAGAGAATCATTGGTTGACTGCCTCCTGCATGACCCGTACTTGGGATTGAGCACATAACCAGGACATGTGTCCTGACCAGGAATCAAACCATGATCTCATAGGCCAATGCACAACCACTGAGCCACACTGGACATGCTAGCCTTTTCCTTTTTAGAAGGAGCGACAATTGTGGCACCTGAGTACATTTGCATTATCACAAGAAATTTTCTCTAGGAGTTTCCATGCTACCTTTCTTTTAAGAATGCTGTGAAGGTTAAAGAAGCTATCTCTGATCAAAATAGTATTTAAATAACTTGTGCTTCCTCATGTCTCTTTCTATCCCAACCTGAATTACTCAGAAGATGTAGGTAATCCTGAGGCTACTAGCTCATAAATCTGGCTGCAGTAAGTGAATGATGGAGTGGGTAGGAAGACGTTTTCTATTGCTCTTAAGAATAACTTCTAAATAAAGTACATAACATAGACTTCCATTTATAGTGGCTGTAACTCTATCATAATATTACTCCACAGAGGGGATAAGGAATTTAAGTTTTACTAACTCTTTGAGGCTTGAGGGGATAGAGCTAATAAACTATCTACAACATCTCTCTGGGGAAGGAGATACAAATTCATAAAAATCTACCCTTTGACATTCTGAATGGCATTTGTCTTAGCACTACTTTTATAGGCCAAAGTCATGGAAATTGCCATAACAGAGGAAAAATAGCTGATTTAAAACCCTACTAACATTTGTTGGAGAGTAAAATAGTTGCTAATCTTTCCTTTTTCTAAAACCCAGATGAATTAATAATAAATGGCATAGCAAACAGTAGATCCAGTGATATTTAATAATTTTTAACATATGGATGGACTGGAGATAGAAATATAGGTTAATTAATTCATGAATACTAACTCATTTCATCATGTTAAGAACTTCCTCTATGCCATATACTGTGATGAAGCCTGGTAGATGGGGTGGGAAAATAGAAATATATGTGGAATTAGACTCAATCCTCAAGCAATATAAATTTAAAAGTAGGGGAGATTTAGTGAATAGTTAATATCCCGAAGAAGGGAGTAAGTGTGAAATAAAGGTATAGGTGTTCAATGTAGACAAAAGGAAAGAGGAATTAGCATTTAACTTAAAGTCTGAAGTTTGAAGAGCATTTTAGGCTAAGGAAATAATGCAAGAAAAGACCTTTAACATAGACTTGAGCAAGTTGCCTTTGTAATGATAAAGTGTGTGTTGAGAGAGTGTGTTATAATAGATGAAGCTGGAAAAAAGTGTTAGAATGTAGAAGGCATTGAGTAACATACAAAGGAAATTTTTTGTTGTTGTTGTGGCTTTGTTTGTTTTATTTCCTCTCAGGTTCTTAGGTATAATTGGAACTTTTTGGTAAGAAAGTAAAACTTATTTTTGGAAGCTAAATATAAAGTAATAAAAGTAGTTACCATTAACTGGGCATCTGTTAGACCCAGCATGTACTAAGACCTTTGTCATTCTTGTGGAGGACTAGTCTTCCCCACTCCAAATATTTCTCTTCATGTATTTTTTCTATCCTCTTTTTCCACCCACTCTCTCATTTACCTCAACAAATTAAGGATATACCTGATCTGATTGGTGAATTTACAAAAATGAAATAAGCAAGTATAGCCTAATTTCAGCTCTCTCTCTCCTCTCCTAGAAGTGAGATGCACATGGGCTCATGTATTTCACTCTCCCCTTTTGTGTCATGACATTAAAGGAAGTGTGCTATGCTCATAGTGGGGAAGACTTTTCCACTCAGCATTCCCTGTAACCAGGTGGCTGAGTCTATTTAATTCTGGGATTCAAATTAAGAAACCCACATGACCAGCAACATAAGCCATACTTTATGATATCAGCATAATAATAATGAATGTGATATTTCAGTTCTACACCTAAAGATTTTGTAATTTCAAAATTGATCCTGAGCATGGACTGGAAATAGGGGTATTTCCCCTTCCAATGCTCCACTACTTACTAGTTTCAAAATAAATATATAGCCACCTTTTCCTCTTTTTTTCCTTTTTAAAGCTTCCTGGGTGGGTACATAGCCCAGCCTTCTTTTTTTTTAAAATATATATTTTATTGATTTTTTACAGAGAGGAAGGGATAGGGATAGAGAGTTAGAAACATCGATGAGAGAGAAACATCGATCAGCTGCCTCCTGCACACTTCACACTGGGTATGTGCCCGCAACCAAGGTACATGCCCTTGACTGGAATCGAACCTGGGACCCTTGAGTCTGCAGGCCAATGCTCTATCCACTGAGCCAAACCAGTTAGGGCTCATAGCCACCTTTATATATTTGATATAAAATATTGAGCCTTAACATCTCAGATGTCATACAATTAAATGCTCTTTAAAGCTGAGAGATGGAGAGAACCAAGATGGTGGCATAGGTAAACACCTGTACTTGCTGCCTCCCACAACCACATCAAAATTACAACTAAAATACATAACAACTATCATCCAGAACCATGGGAAAGCTGGCTGAGTGGAAGTACTACAACTAGAGAGGAAAAGAAGAAAGCACATTGAGACTGGTAGGAGGTATGGAGGTGCAGAATGGCTGGCACCCGGGTGTGCCGCTTTTTTAATTGGGAGGGAGATACAAGCTTCCACTTTCTCTGAGCTCCAGTGCCGGGCAAGACTCGGGGTGGGGGGACCCAGACACATACGGGAAGAAACTAGACTGTCTAGCATCGGGGCAGGAATGCAAGGCAGCTTTCTTTCAGATGGAGGTGCTCACAATGGTCATTGTTCCTGGGACCTCCCAGGTGCAGGGCTGACTGGCAGCCATTGCTGTTTGCTCCACCCTGGAGATTCCCTGAGACCCCACCCTATCCAATGTACAACCCCACCCAAGCTGTGCGCAGTGGCTTTTGCATATGAATGGCCTGTCTTTCCTCAGCCTAAAACCTGTCAAACAATCTGCAGCTGGGTCAGGGAGCCCCAAAGCTATCAAAAGAAGGCCCAAGGCCGAACCAGCACCAGCCTGCCTTGCTTCACAGCTGTGCCTCGTCTGGTCACTTCCAAACCCAATACAAAGAGGAGGAATCTGCAGATCTCTCTGTAGCTCCTGCCGGGTGGCCCCAGGCAGTGGCTAACTTTGCAACTCCTTGGAAATCCAAGAACCAGTGTACCCAGTGGTCAGTACAAGACCATACCAGATTACAATTCTTCACATCCATAAGTGACACACTCAAGGGGCAGACTCAATGAGCACCAAAGCCCACAGAACAAGTCTTGACCCATAAGGGTGCCACCTGCACAACAGCTCTCCCACTGTAGTCACAGCTGGTCCCCACAGCCAATTTGCCTAGAGGTCAATTCCTCCCAATGATACCAACAGCAATTGAGACTCAACTACGACAGGACTGTGCACAAAGCCCACAAAGGGGTGTACCAAGAGTGTCTACCTCAGGTGACTAGGGAGGCCCTATAGGACACCTACCACACAAGGCCACTCTATCAACTCAAGGAGATTTAGCAGCTACCCAATACATAGAAACAAACACAGGGAAGCAGCCAAAATGTGGAGACAAAGAAACATGTCACAAATGAAAGAAATGGAAGAAAGCAAGCTACTGGATACAGAGTTCAAAACCACAGTTATAAGGTTACTCAAGAATCTTGTAGAAACCCCCGAGGAACTTAGTAAGACCTTCAGGGATCTTAGTGAGAATGCCAAAAAAAAAAAAAAGAAAGAAAAATGGAAAGGACCAGTCAGAAATTAAGTATACACTGACTGAAATAAAGGATAATGTACAGAGATTCAACACTAGACTAGAAGATCCCAAGAATCAAGTCAAGGATTTAAAATACGAGGAAGCAAAAAAAACACCCATCTGGAAGAGCAAAAAGAAAAAAGAATCCAAAATATGAAGATAGTGTAAGGAGCCTCTGGGACAGCTTCAAGTATACCAACATCTGAATTATGGGGGTGCCAAAAGAAGAGAGAAAGCAAGATATTGAAAACCCATTTGAAGAAATAATGACAGAAAACTTTCCCTACCTGGTGAAAGAAATAGACTTACAAGTCCAGGGAGTGCAGAGAACCCCGAACAGGAAGAATCCAAAAAGGACCACACCAAGACACCTCATAATTTAAATGCCAAGGGCAAAGACAAAGAGAGAATCTTAAAAGCAGCAAGAGAAAAACAGTTAGTTACCTACAAGGGAGTACCCATACAACTGTCAGCTGATTTCTCAACAGAAACTATGCAGGCCAGAAGGGAGTGGCAGAAATATTTAAAGTGATGAATTGAAAGAACTTACAACCAAGATTACTCTACCCAGCAAAGCTATCATTCAGAAGTGAAGGTCAGACAAAGAGCTTCACAGACAAGAAAAAGCTAAAGGAGTTCATCACAACCAAACCAGTATTATATGAAATGCTGAAGGGTATTCTTTAAGAAGAGGAGAAAAAAGAAAAGGGTAAAGATAAAAAATTATGAACAACAAAGTGAAAACAAATGCATATCTATCAACAAGTGAATCTAAAATTCAAATTAATAAAAAACCTGATGAACAGAATAAACTGGTGAATGTAATAGAATCAGGGGCATGGAAATGGAGTGGACTGAAAATTCTCGGGTGTAAGAGGGTGTGGGGGGTGGGGGAAGAGATTGGACAAAGATCTTATATGCATGTATGCAGTACCTATGGACACAGACAGTGGGGTGGCGAAGGCCTGGGGTGGGGTGGGAACCAGGTGGAGGGGAGATATGGGGGGAAAAAAGAGGGACATCTGTAACAATCTGAACAATAAATATTAAAAACAAAGCAAAACAAAAAAACTGAGAGATGTTTGTGCCCAGCCTGTGTGGCTCAGTGGTTGAGCATTGACCTATGAACCAGGAGGTCACAGTTTGTTTCCAGTCAGGGCACATGCCCGAGTTTCAGGCTCAGTCCCCAAAAGGGGGTGTGCAGGAGGAAGCCAACCAATGATTCTCTCATCATTGATGTTTCTATCTCTCTCTCTCTCCCTTCCTCTCTGAAATCAATAAAAATATATTTCAAACAAACAAACAAACAACCCTGATAGATGTCTTGTTATCTACATGTGAGAGTTGACAATATTGAAGCTTAGAGTATTTATGTAATGTTCCAAAAAAAATCACTCTGAGGGGTTGAATAAAGACCAAAATTATAATTATCTGACTCAAAACCAATGTTCTTTCACCTTAACATGAAATTCCTCTCTAAAATAATCTGTAAAATAATCCATATAGATAAGCATTTTTTATAAAGACTTGTTAAATAAGAGCAAATGTGTTACATTTTAATAGTATAAACTAGATAAATAAAGACTTGAATTAGGCACTAGGATAGGGATGTAAAAGGATGGACAGAAAATGAAAATATTAGGGTGACACTAATAAAAATATGTATTGGTATGACATGAAGGAGAGCTAAGAAAGAATGATTTTTGAGGCTGATAACCTTTATTGCTAAAGAAGGTGATGTCTATAACAAAAAGAATAATGATGATGAGTTCAGCTGTGGGAATAGTGAGTTTCAGGTAATGAAGTAATACATATTTGTCAAGTAAAAACTTCAATATGGATCTAGAGCTGAAATGGAATTTGTAAGTACTTATGATAAAGGTTCATAGATACACTGAGATTGTATAAAGTATATTTGAGTAAAATATAGCTAAAGAAAAATGTAAATTTATTTTGAAGCGCATCTGGGGATGGAGGTGTGGGAGAGCAGAGGCCTTAGAAGCCAAGGTGAAAGAAACAGATGGTGATGAACCTAAGAGGAACTGTATTCTAATGGCTATTTAATTAATTCTCAGAAGGAATTAAGAATATTATTCCTCTGAGCCCTTGATGTAATATAGATTCTCCCCTATTCATTTATTTAGCAAAAAGTTATTAGTGTTTTTGCTCTTCTGTGAATGAGGGTTACAGTATGAAGATTATAGCAGCTTCAGTTATACGGAATTATAGAAGATAGACTAAGGCTATCTTGTGTGAAGAATTTGGGGAAAGTTTAACAGAGTAGAAAATATTCTAGTGAGACTTTGGTGATTGGGAAGGGAAAAATGACATTCTAGAGTTTAGAATGGCAGAAAACAATACCCAGAGTCATAAAATTATGTGTAATTTTCCAAGCACATTGGGTTTTCTTAGGAGCATGGGAGCCATAGTACATAGGTAGACATAAGCAAGACATGAAACTGTTGCCAAGGGCAGATTGTGAAGAACCTTTTAAATATCACAGAGATAACTGACATAGTCAGCACCAAAACTCTGAGTTTTTTCAAAATATTGAAGGATTACAAGCAGATATGTTTAGAAAGATAATTGACAAAAATCAGGAAAATGTAGATGAAGCAGAGAGGCAGGGAAGAGAATAGTCTGAATGTCATTGTAATGATGGATAGAAGAGAGAGCTATTATCTGAATTAAGTTGCTAATACTAGTATGGGAAGGAGCAAGGATGAAATTTTTTATGTATATAAAAGTAAATTCTATTTTTTGAAGATTATTTGAAGTCTAAAGTATGATATAGAGACTTGTCAATTTTTGATCACCTAAAGAAAACCATAACTAATATTTTGAATATTTTATGACTGTGGTGCATGCATGTGTATATATACACATGTCTAAATACATATATATGGTGAAGCCAAATACCAAAGATGATTTTGCACATATTATATATATATATGATTTTGCACATATTATATATATCATAGCATAAGCACATGTTATATTGATATAATCTTCAAAACACTAGGCATGATTTCATAGTAGCACTGGAACATGTCACTGGAATATGGAATATATAAAAACCTAAGCATTGTTTTAAATTTAGATTGTTTCCAATTTTTAACCATTATTTAATATTGAAGATCTTGATTTACACTGGCAACTGCTCAACAGAAATATTACAGTGATTTTCATTTTTTCAAGTTATATATGAGGTTCTATCATTCTACCCTTACCAATTAGCAATGGCTTTTAAATATTGCCATTTGATAGAAGAAAATAGTATCTTGTTATTGATCATTCATACAGTTAAATTTTTATTAGGTTTATCTGCCACTTATATATCAACTTGAATTAATTACCTATTAATATAAGACATATTCTTTGTATTTTATTTTTGTGTGCATATTATAGTGACTTTATACATTCAATGGGTATAAATTCCTGAATAATGATGTAAAACTTATTGATGGAGTAAACTTATTTGTGTCCCTTGGTAGGTGTCAGGAGTAGTTCCAAGTTATTTATACTGCAGTGGGTATTTAACAAAGTTGAAGTCCAGCAACAATACACTCTGTGTCTACCAATAGTCCTCAGTTTGCTCTGTGACACATCATGTTTACCCTAACCTAAGCTCATGTTTTGGGTGATGTTGGCCTATTTCTGGTCACTAGAGTTGAAATATGTTACTTGGGTAAAGCCAAATGGCACCTTCCATCTTTCTTGCTATGATTATTTCATCAAGGAGGTACACCAGGCCTAGTGAAGTCAAAACTAATGAGAACCTATTTTCGGTAAGGAAGTCATGCTCTCTTGTCCATTTGGTTGTTGATGTTGGAAAACTGAAGAAAACTGGGACAATAACGTAGCATTCGGGAACGGCTGCAGTTCAGCAGGAGCAGACCAAGGCAGCTCTGAATTTGGGCTACACTCCCAAGGCCACAACCAACCTTGAACTATTGAGTTGTGTGAGCTTATGAAGATTATTTTTCTTTAAACTTGTCTGGATTTGATTTTCTGTTGTGTACAACAGTTCAGATAGATAGAGTAATGAAGAATTTACAACCATCCACTCAACATTTTTATAACTGTACTTGTCAGTTATTCATTTAGCTTGATTTAGCTTAAAACATATATTCTCAAATCCTTCAACAGTCAGTGTCTCTAGGGCCTTGGATATTGGGGTTACTTTTCTTTACTGTAAACCTAGTATAATGATATGTCCTAGAATCTGTCATTTTAATTTTTGGAATTAACTGTGTTCCTATTCTTGGAAAATCTTCATTATAAACAGGATTAAAATTCATGAATATTTTATGAAACAAATGAAGGGATTAACTCTCCATATTTAGCAGAGTCAGTTGCCTCTGTCACGGTGTAGTTCAAGGATTATAGGTGTTTCCTACATCATAAGGGCAAAGCAAAAATTTATCTAAAACACAAAAGTTACACCTACAGTCATGTTAATAAATTCCTGTTTTTAATCCCCCAACTTTTCAGCTTCTAGGAAATAATATAGGATATAGGTATTTAAATTTAATATGAACACTGTTAGTGTGATTTCATTTCTTATTCCATTTGGAATTATATTGTTAGTGGAACTTGTCTTTGCATTTGTGATATATTGAGGTAAATTGATCAGAAATAAGATATTTTTCTCTTTAATCATGAATATTTCTTTCCAAAAAGTATTTGACATTCTTTATTTTTTTAACATTCCTACTATAAAAAAGCAGTAGCTTCCTATTTTGTCACCTGTTTTCCTTTTCTAACTGTTTTATAATCTCAATGTGGACAAAACTTAACTAATTTTTCTTCTCCTTGGGCCCATTATATAGTTTAATAATGTGCGAGATAGAAACCTGGATTTGTCTGATGCTGCTTTTTATACCCACATTCAATGTTCACCATACATCACTTTTACCTTCTAAATATTGACTATAGTCCTCTCTTCTTTTCTATTCCTAAAGTGTTTGTTTGTTGTTGTTGTTTGACCTAATGTTTAAATTACTGAAACTGTTTGCATACATTGTTTCCCCAATTGTATTGTGTCTCTAGAGCACTCAATCTATCTTAAATCTGGCACCACAGGGGCAAAATAGTGATTTATCTAAAACACAAAAGTTATCATACATTTGTTTTTTCATTATAAACACTTACATTTGGTTAGAACCTTGTTTTTGTTTTAATAATTATATTCAGAACTAATTTGATGCTCCTAATATGACAGAATTCCCCTTGTCCCCTCACACTTTTCCTCATGCTTATCTGCAAATTTCATGTTTAACCATGTCCTTCCATTCTCTCTCCTTTTAAGTTTGTATGGTTATATTTAGTTTTTCAAATTTATCTTTATTGTTGAAGATATTACAGATGGCTCTTGTTTCCCCCGCCCCCCATTGACTACCTCTCCCCTTCTTTCCCCCAAGGTATTCACCTCACTATTGTCTGTATCCATGGGTTAGGCATATCCTATATAATAAAGAGATAATACGCAAATTGACCCTCACTCCTTCACACTGTCACAAGATGGCTGCACCCACAGCAGAGGCAGGGTTTCCGTAACAAGCCTTAATGAGTGATCAGCAGGGACCTGAGGCTGCATGGCACTGGGCTGGGGTGGAGGACCTGAGGCCGCGTCCCCTGCCTTCTGGGGCTTGACGGGGGACCTCAGGTCATGCCCCCAACCCCAGTGCTGGGCCAGGGGACCTGAGGCTTCACCGCCCACCCGGAAGGGCTTGATGGGGGCCCTGAAGCTGCACCCCCTGCCCAGTGCCAGGCTGGGGGACCTGATTCTGCACCCCCTGCCCAGTGGGGTTTGATGGGGGTGGGGCCGGCCGGGTCTGGATCTCGCCCAATAGGGGTGGGGCCGGCTGGCTCTGGGTTCTGCGTGATTTCGAGACTCTGGGTCCTGCGGCATGCCCTGGACTCTGAAAGGAGGAAGATTTTCATATACATTTTACTAATTTTCTTTCATCTCTGACACTTCTATTATAGAGAAAGGGCAAATTGCAATATTAAAATATTTTCTCTAATTAATTCCCTTTTAATGTGCACAAATTTTGTGCACCAAGCCACTAGTATGCATATAAGTTCTTTGGTTGATCTTTTCCTGACCCTCTCCACTTCCTTATGAAATTTGTCAGTCTGTTCCATGTTTCCATGTCTCTGGATCCATTCACTCTTTCTTCCTTCCACCCATTTGTAAATTCAATTCCTTCTTAACTAATAGTACATTTTATACATCCAATTCTCATGTCAGTACTATAAGATGAAATTTATTATATCAAGGTAAGAGTTACTTTACAGATGGGGAAATTGAATGATATTCCCAAGAAGAAATAAGTCCTTTTGCAATGGTTATCAGATGAGAGATAGGTTGACTAACCACTCCTACACACTATGACCTTTAATCACACTGAGCTCCAGTGGGGCCTTGACTTAAGAGTTTAATTCGTTCCGAGACCGAGCTCGTTAAGGAGCTCGTTAAGGAGCTCGTTAACTCAAATTACTCTGTCAACTCAAAGCAAAAAATCGGCCAAGAGACAGCTGGTATCTCAAAAAACCCGTTAGTCGGGACACTCATAAGTCAAGGCCCCACTGTACTTTCATTTTAACAAAATATGTCCTTGTTTTTCTTCCCTCCATGACTTTTTTTCTTCTTTAAACTTTCCTTCCTTCCAACCCACTTCAGTAACCATGCATGTAACTTAAGTTGAGATGAAATTTTGATTCAGTTTATACAAAATAGTGTTTATTTGATATGGAGGAAACCTATATAACTTTGTTCCTATTTGCAAGTGTTTAAGAAACTATTCATGTACTTTAAAGATTCTTAGCCCTTGAACACACACCAGGGAACCTTGATATCCCAATGGTTTTTTAAAAATCGCCCTTTCCAAAGGTATCATTTTAATGTTGTGTTGGGTAAGTTTATAGACTTGGATCCAGGAAGATTTGGGTTAGATGATACTTGTTCATTACCAACTAGGAAGTCACAGGTATTCAAGTTCTGAGGAAAACTTTCTGATGAGTGAAATGGGATGATAAATGTATTTTCTTTTTTTATTAGGAAGCTTAAATGCTATGGAGCATGAAAAAAAATTATCAGAGCACAGTGCTTGCTATATATTATTTCCTTAATATGTGTTACATATTTTTTATGAATGTTATTATTGACATTGTAGTTGGGCTTCCTGAAAATTTATTTTCAAAATCTATTTGTTAAGACACACACTGTTCTAGTTATGATAGGATGGTAATAATCTTTTCAGAATGTCAATATGCTAAGGAGACAGACACAATATTGATATTGTGTAAAAAATAGTTGGATATCATTCAGTAATTAGTTAGCTTCTCATCATTATTTTGTTTCTTCTCATTAGCCTGCTTTTAGAATTCATGTTTACAAATGAAGCAAAGTCAGACTATTAAAAATACCCATTTAATAATATGATATATTTGTACGTGATAAAATAATTTGAAGAAAATTTGAAGGATACAAAGAATAGTCATTCGTTAGAACACATATTTCTTGCAATATGCCTGGATATTATTTATTATCATTTTTACTTCAAAAGTGTCAAATTACAAAAGCTAATGTAACACCTTCCAAAAAACTAAAACACTGAAGAGGCATAATCCCGCTAAGGAAGGAAGAAAAACCATTTAACAATAGTGCAAATTATTTGTAGACCTCCTGCTTGAACAAGATAAGTTGTTAAGATTTTCTGAAATGATTGACTATTGTTTTAACTGCTATTTGTATTTCAATGCAGGGGTGATAAACACACTTTGGATAGGAAGTCCAGAGGTTTTGTCTCTTTATTATGGCATCTGGCAAGGCATTTTTATCTCTCTGTACCTCATTTTCTCATCACAGAAATTAGCAACTTTGAATACATAATGTCTAATCTACATTAATAGCCATGCTGTGGCATTATACAAAGATCCTGGAATTGCATAGATCTAGAGACTCTATTCTTTACAAGTTGGGTAATTTGGCACATAACAATATAATTGAGACTTTTTTCCTGAAGAATGAATATAATTATATTTACTTTGCAGGTGTGTTGTGAGGAATATGCATTAACTTATGTACTCTGCTTTGCAGATAATAGGCATTCAATAAATGTTAGCTATTATTAATGTTTTATAAGCTTTCAAAATATGCAGGCCATAATTTTCCTCAATAATGTTTAATCAGAATGCATACCCTTTCAGTTAATTATTTGAGTGCTTTTTATTTATTCATTCAACAAATATTTTATTAGGCTTGGACTATTTGCCATGCTCAATACATATCTCTGGGTATACTATGCTTAGCACAACAGTCATGGATCCTGCCTTCATAGAGTAATGTGGGAAATAGGCAATATGCAAGTAACACACAGTAAGTATTTAATTAGAAAGCACAGTAAATGACAGAAAGAAACAGAAGGAAAATTTTGTGAGAGTCAAGAATGGATGAGGTATTTTAGATTGAGTGGTCAGGGAAGGTCTCTCTGGGGAAGTGCTGTTTAAGCTATAACCCAAAGTTAGAAAGAAAACAACCAAAGTAAAGAATGATTGTATGGGTGTTCTGGGGGGTGGGGTGGAGAAGACAGGGCTTGCAGGCAGGAGGGCAGAGAGAAAGGAGGGCAGCCAGGAGAAAGAACTTGGCATGGTATAGGAAAAGAAAACCTCTTTTGGCTACAAATGAAGCATTAAAGGTGAAAAGATGGGAAGGAGCCCGGTTATATTTGGCATCACAGAATACAAGTATTTTGAAAATCAACCTAAGCACAAAGGGTTATGGGAGAGAAGAGAGTCCTACTACATGGTGATAGGAGAAGATTTGATTTTGGGTGGTGGGTACACAGTGCAATATTCAGATCTTTTAACATAGAAACCTACATCTGAAATCTATATGTTCATGTTGACCAATGTCACCCCAATCAATTTAATAAATAATTTTTAAAAGAGATATAATGGAGGATTTTCATTAGAAGAATAATATGGTATCAATTTACATTTTTAAAAGATCATTTAATCTGCTGACTAAATATGCATAAATGAAAAAGAAAAGAGACCAGTTAAGTGACATTTTAGAGGATGAGTCCTACTATCAGGAACTAGGGTTTCAGTATTGAACATAGAATAATGACAACACTATTAAAATAGCTAAACTTTACTGAGAATTTACAATGTTATACACAGCATCCTACACATTTTTCCCTCTAAAGTTTCCTCTGTCCTCAGGTCCTGACCACTGATCTTCTATTGTCTCCATAATTTTGCCTTTTTCAGACCATCATAGAGTCGGAATCATACAGTATGCAGCCTTTTCACATTGGCTTCTTTCACTTAGTAACATGAATGTAAGTTTCCTTTATGTCTTTTCATGACTTGATAGTTCATGTTTTTATTTTGTTGTTGTTTGTTTGTTGTTTTGTTTTGTTTTTAGTACTTATTAATATTCTATTTTCTGAATGAACCACAGTATAGCGACTTACTGAAGAATATCTAGGTTTGTCAATTTTGAATATCCCAAGATTTGTCAATTTTGAATAAAGCTGCTATAAACTGTGTGCAGTTTTCATGTGGATACAAGTTTTCAAGTCATTTAAGGTAAATATCAAGGAGAACAATTGCTGAGTTTTAGCATATGCTAAGAATATGTTTCATTTTGTAAGAAATTGCCAAACTAGCTTTCAAAGTGACTGAACCATTTTCTATTCCCCTCCGCAGTGAATGAGTTCCTCTTGCTCCATGTCCTTGCTCAAACTGGTATCCTGAATGTTCTGGACTGTGGCCATTCTAATAGATATTCAGTGGTATCTTATGTTATTTTAATGTGTGTTTCCCTGATTGCATATGATGTGGACCATCTTTTTTTATATGCCATTTGCCATGTGCATGTCTTTCTTAAAGAGCTGTCTGTTAAGGTCTTTGGCTCATTTTTTTTGTCAGGCTGTTTTCTTATTGCTGAATTTTAAGAGTCCTTTGTGTATTTTGGATGCATCTTTATCAGATGTGTCTTTTATAAATATATTTTTCCCATTCTGTGGCTTGTCTTTTCAGACTCTTGAAGTATCATTTAAATAGCAGAAGTTTTTTTTTTTTTAATGAAGTTCAATTTATCAACCATTTCTTTCATACTGTGTCTTTGGTATTGTATCTCAAAGGTCTTTGCCATAACCAAGGTCATCTAGATTTTCTTCTGTGTCTCTCGTGGGAGTTTTACAATTCTGTGTTTTACATTTAGATCTATGATTCATTTTTAATTAATTTTATGAAGAGAGGAAGATCTGTGATGCTACTCATTTTATGTGTGCGTTATTACTATTAAAATCCGATAAGGAAACCCAGCTTGGAGAGTTTATCACTTTCTGAAGATCACACTCCCTGAAGATCATACTACTAGTGATAGGACAGAACAGGCACATTCCATGCTCTGAATTATGATGCTATACCACCTCATTGTAAGTCAGTGATCTCATTAGAGATAGGCTTTAATGTGTAATATATAAAACTTAGAAATGGCTTGGATATTGGAGGTAAGATAGAGTGAGGAATCAAAGAATCAAAGAAGACTGAGGTTTTTGGTATATTTTTATTTATTATTATTATGTTTTAATTTATCTTTATTGCTGAAAGTATTGCAGATGCCCCCTTTTTTCTATCCCATGGACCCCCTCCACTCCATATCACCCCCCAGGCTTACCACCTTATTGCCTGGGCCCATGCATATAAGTTCTTTGGTTAATCTCTCCCCACCCCCCGTCCCCTGAGATTTGTCAGTCTGTTACAGGCTTCCATGTCTCTGGATCTATTTTGTTTGTTAGTTTATTTTGTTCATTAGATTCCACATATAAATGATGTCATGTGATACTTGTCTTTCTCTGACTGGTTTATTTCACTTAGGTAGGTCCCTTCATGCTGTCTTAAAGGGTAAGAGATCCTTCCTTTACAGGTGGATAGTATTCCATGGTGTAAATGTACCATAGCTTTTTTATCCACTCATTTACTGATGGGCATTTGGGCTGTTTCCAAATCTTAACTATTGTAAATAATGTTTCCATGAACATAGAGGTGCATCTATTTTTTCTGGTTTGTAATTCAAGTATAAATCCAGGAGTGTGTGAGAGTAACTAAAGGAGAGAGTTGATAACAGAGTTGACTATCACAGAGATAAATGAGGAATTAGAAGTGTCTTATTTGGAAACAAAAGTGATTGGTAATATTAAAGAAACTTTTTTAGTGAAATAGAGGAGTGAAGCCATGTTGGAGAGTGTCTGACCTGATTAGGTGGGGTATGAAAATTTGAAGACAGTGTAGGTAGATAACATTTTCAATACAGAAAATAAGTAAATAATTGCTTACAAAATTAATATAAATATCATGAAATAAATTGTGAGCTATTAAAAATAGACTAATTAAGAGCTATGGATGGTTTGTGAGTGAGGTTTAAAATAGTCTATATGGAGCACTCAAGAAAGGGATTATTAGAGGAATGTGAAGAATTACTTGGCACTATGTAGACTTTTTTTGAGTGTAGAAATCACAAATTTATGTTGACCTCTATATTTTTAGTGTATGATTTTTCTCATTAATGTTCAGCTTTGTAAGCATGGATGTGGAGAAAATAAGAAATGAGTTCACCCAGAAATAACACTTTCCAAATCTTTACAAGAGTCGATCAAAGAAATTAAAATATTATAAGGGATCGATTACTTTAATAAATTGTGAAATATTAACTGGAAAAAGAGAAAAATAAAGTCTGATGAAAGTTAATAAGGACAAAAAATATTTGGGTCAATAATGCAATTAGAATTGGTTTAAGATTTTGAATGTATTTCAGTTTCTAATATTGATAAGATCAAGAGTATAACCAAAGTCTTGAGATAGAAAGAAGAAAAGGTCATTAAAGTTAAACATATTTGGGGGCTGTCAAATAGATTATTGCATGATTTTCCATTCAGATATACATAGACTGATGACATAAGTTGAAGTGGAAAAGTGCTTGAGTTTTCAGTGAATGGAGGACAATGATTTTTCACAGACAATAGCAAAATGTAGGAAAGAAAAAGAGAATTTCATTTTATATAAACAACAAAGTTTCAAGAAGTTTTCTTAAGAGGGAAAACTAAAAGAAGAAAGAAAGGAAGGAAGGAAGGAAGGAAGGAAGGAAGGAAGGAAGGAAGGAAGGAAGGAAAGAAAGAAAGAAAGAAAGAAAGAAAGAAAGAAAGAAAGAAAGAAAGAAAGAAAGAAAGAAAGAAAGTGAAAGAGGGAAGGAAGGAAGGAAGGAAGGAAGGAAGGAAGAAAAGAAAGAAAGAAAGAAAGAAAGAAAGAAAGAAAGAAAGAAAGAAAGAAAGAAAGAAAGAAAGAAAGAAAGAAAGAAAGAAAGAAAGAAAGAAAGAAAAAGAAAGAAAGAAAGAAAGGGAAAGAGGGAAAGAGAGAAAGAAAAAAAACTATTACATCTACTTGGTGATGCTTTAGGCAAAGCAACATTCTTCTTATGTAGCTATTTTAAATTAATAATACATGGCCCTGTCTGGGTAGCTGAGTTGGTTAGAGAGTTGTCTTGGTCACCAAGGTTGCTGCTTTGATCCCAGGTCAGGGTACATGCAAGAATCAACCAATGAATGCATAAATAAGTGGAACGACAACTTGATGTTGCTTTCTTTCTCTCCCTCTCTCAAATCAATTAATCAATAAAAAGTAATAATACATGTTTTAATAAATTTTGTTAGATATACAGAAGATGTTTCAAAAGGTTTACACAGAATTCTCCCTCCCAATTTCTCAATTCTACCTCATGCTTCCCAAATGTGAGGAGAAAATGGAAGTGAGTCAACTTGAAAATATTAATTAAAAGCAATAACAAATCAATGGGACTTGTATTTCTGGACAAGATTAAATAACTGGTTTAGGATTAATTTATAGTCCTATCTGAAGAGCCACAATTTTATATATGAATTTCATATGTTATATTATGAAAGAACAGTTTTTAAGACAGTAGATATAAGGCAATGAGTGAGTACCATCCTTGAGAGAAGAGAAACATAGTTTGCTTTACAATTGCCCAGTCCTAAGGTAACTTTCAGGTCATAAGCCAGGGTCAGAAAATGCACACAAGGACCCAGAGGATTCCCAGAGTTGAGAAGGCATGCCTGAGAGTCTGGGGAGACTAAGGTGGCTAGTGTTTGCACAGCAGAGTACAGGAGAGAAGATAATGCACTGAGAGATAACTTTAGGGATCTACAGAGGGTCCTCCTTGGGTATTTAACAGGGTACAGATGACTGCATACATGCTGGGAAACAACTCGGTGAAAGAATCACCTGAAGGATTAGAGGGAAGAGTGCTCAGTGCTCATGAGGGATCTTGGATAGTGGCCATTCCCATCAATGACTAAACAAAGATGTAATTCATGGTGCCTGAGGAGAAATAACTGAGAAAAACTTTTCCTCGGTATATGAAATGAGTACCCTCGTCTTAACACTCCTCTGCCCCTGCCCAACAAAGCTTAAAAACAATACTTGAAAACACAAACCATTTCTAAGTAACTTAACTGCATCCCAGAAAAAAAGCTCAAGAATATTTACATAAATGCAAAATATTCAGCAGAGAAAAAGGTAAAACTCACAATATCTAGTATCCAATTAAAATCACCAGGCATGCAAAGAAGCAGAAAATAGAACTCAAAATAAGATCTAAAATCAGTCATTCTCATGAAATTGACCCAGAAATGATGTTGATATTAGAATTACCAAAGTTGTTAAAACAGTTAGGTATAACTCTATCATATCTGTTAAAAGTTAAATGTAAAAAATAAATGTGCAAAAAGAAAAACTGCATTTTCAGAGATGAAAACTGCAAAGGTGAAATGAAAAATACAATGGAAGAAATTAATGGTACATTAAACATTGCAGGAAAAAAACTAGTAAACTTGAAGATACAGCAATGTAAAAAACATATAAAAGCAAATGCATTAAAATAATTAAAAACCTAAAGAGTAGTGAATGCAGTTTTTCTAAATTTGAGGAAAATTATAAACCTAGATACAATAAATTCCAAGCACACAGGCGCAAGCACACACACACATATAATTGTACTAAAAACATCATGATAATATTATTCACAAACAATGATAAAGAAAAAATTTAAAAGCATCCAGAGAAGAAAAGGGTACATTATGAACCAATGAAAAGGGTCAGGGTCAGGAGACCAGCACATTTGTCATTGGAAATAAGATAGGTGAGAAAGTTCTGGAGTAACAACTTTAAAGTATTGGAAAATAAAAATTATTAGTCTAGAATTTAAATTGAGAGAAAAATCTTACAGTACTGAAATAAACTTATTTTGACATGCAGAAGCTAAAAGAATTCATCACCAGCAGACCTGTATTATAAGAAATTTTAAATTAAATATTTCAAATAGAAGGAAAAATACACCAAATGAGCACATTTCAGAGCAATACATATCACCAAAGGCGTGATTGGCAGAATATTGCCCTGCACCTCCTAAATATGTTTATGTCTGTATCCCATAACATTGCAAAAATATTACCTTACATGTGAAAGGGACTTTTCAGATGTGATTAGATTGAGAATTTGGAGATGAAGAGATTATTTTATATTATCCAGGTGAGCTCAATCTAATCACATAAGTTCTCCCCCTCCCCCCACCCCCCATCTCCTATTTTCTAGGAATCATCTTTCAATCAATTCACCTGAAGTCCTACCTGGAACTTTACTCTTCTTGATTGTATAAACTTCTCTTACACTTATCTGACCAAACCTCAGTCATGATAAATCTAACTTTTCCTTACTAATTACTATTACTATCCTTGGACATTTACGATCCATGTTTCCATGTTAACATACAGATAACCCCTGGCCTCATATTCTTTAATTGATTAACAAAAGTGATATTTTCCTCTACTTCAATTTGGGCAAGCACTCCCATGCTAATATTCCACTTTTTATTATCAAAAATAACACCTGTCAAATCCACATTTTTAGTATTCTACTCTACTTTTAACCACCAAATTCTTTAATTCTTATTCATCTATTCTTATCCCAAATGCCTTAATCTTATCAAGACCTACTAAGTTCATTTACCACTTTTCACTTACGCCTTTTCCTTCTCCTGACCTAACCCATTTAGAGTGTATAGTTTAGCACAATAATTACTCCCTTGCAAGTGTCTTAATTACCTCACCCCTTTCTTCCGCCATGTTCGGCTTGGAAACATCAAATCTGAATAATTCTAAGATTCAGCCTGATCTGCACCTCCATCTGAGATACCAAATTAATAACAAAATGATGCTGACTGGTGTCACTTAAAATGTAGAATACAAGTCATAAATGGGCTTTGATATTGGACAACATTATGTTACATTCTCATTTCAAATTAATTTACCAATGATAGAGACAACATTTTCACTATTCTCTTACCAAAATATTAACAAGCATCTCTGTTTTGAGATGATACAATCTCCTTTTTTATGTTTTCTCCTTTTAATGTTGATAACATTGTTACTTTCTCCACTTTTGCTTTCTCCTTAAATATATGATTAATCAGCTCAAAATGCTCAGTTGCTTTCTATTGCAATTAGAATAAAATACAAACTGCTTACCATGCCTCATAGAATCTTCTTTGGTCTGGCTCCCCCTTTTCATGTCTCCAACATTCACTACACTCTGGTTACATATGCATTGTTTTTATTTTCAGTGATTACTTTTTCCTCTTGATTTAATCACTTTGCAAAACAATGAATTAACTTCCCAGACTTTCCCAAAAATGTCCATTGTGTCACCACAAACTCACACACTTGGAAATTTTAGTTTTATTTTTTATTAACTCAATAATTAGTTTTATTGATGCTTAAATTGTCTATAGTTGGTCAGTGTATCTTTCTATACACCCGAATCCTTCTGACAGGTCCATAGTAATCTTTGATAGTTTCTTTGCTTTCTGGTTTGAGAAAATATTCTTGATATATCTAGACTCAGGCATGGGATCATCCATTCATTCAGAGATACCCTTTTTTCTTTTTAGAAAAAAAAAGTTATTTTGAGAGCACATCTGTGTGCTAAAGTGCTTGTTGTTACTGGAGTGATAAACACTTCTTTGTCCTTTGTCTTTACACAATGACATTTTTCTGGTATTAAAACAGACCAAGCTCTTTCTATATCAGAGCCTTTGTATTTTTCTCTGTCTAGAATGCACTACGCTAAGAAATTTGCAGAACTGATTTCTTCTTATCATTCAGGGATTATCTCATGAAAAGAATACCTCCCCCCTCATTTATGTTTACCCCATCTCCATATTTTATATGTGTTTATCATTTATTATTTCCCCCCCTTCTCCTTCTGATAGAAGAGTCCATGGGAGAACACTATCATAAACAAGCCAACTGGTGCTTTTATTCACCTATATTTTTAATTTTTAGAAAATGTAAATTCTAGTTTTGGTGTTGTGGATGAAAGGGGCCACATGCTGACCTGACAAGCTCAAGGGAGGCCTGCTTGGCAGTCTTGCAAACTCAGAGACCTATAGTCACCACAAAGGATCGTCTGAAATTAAACTTTAAAAGCAGTTATGGTGGGCAGTTACGTCCTAGGCCAGTATCTTCACTGACAAAGTCAACCTTTACCTTAACTGAGCCTATCTGTCTTTTTGCATCTATGATAACATACCCTTGAAATGTCTGGGTAATTTGTAACTTCCCTTTTTTCTGGAGCCCCTGGGACACAACCAAACGTGCTGGGTGCCAGGACAGAGACCACAAATTCCTTCACTATCATGTTAATTGTTTCTGCACCCACCTAAGTATGTGTCCATCATTTTACTTTTTATCCAATCCCAGGGGTTTTCCCTGCTTTTCTCTATCTCACCTCCTTAATCTATCACCAAAGAATTTCATGTAACCTACCTATGTCCCTCCTTTGATTGCAATGTATAAATACAAATGCAACCCCGCCATTCTCTGGAGCATTATCTCAATTCATTGAGGTTCTGCTTCCCAGCATATGTCGACAGTTTGGCTCAAATAAATTCACAAAAATTCTTTACAGGTTTCAATGGGTTTTTTACATTAACAGTGTCATAGGGTAGCTCTTCTTTGTTTGTGATTCATATACTTGTTTTACTTTTATAATGTTTTTGGATTTTAAAGAAGCTAGTTTCTCTAAGTCTTAGTTTGTGTTTGTTGACTATTCTGAGGCAAGCAAATATAAATTAACAATTTAATATTAATATTAAATATATTTAATAAGTATTATTTAAAGTTAAATATTTAAAATTATAAATATAAGATAATATAATTCATAAACATATAAAATGTAAACATGAAATACACACATCACAAAATATATTTTATAAATATAAAATATTTATACTAAAATGATTTATATTAAAATATTAATTAACATTAATTTAAACTTAATGTTGTAACTACTATGGTATTAATTTATGCAGTATACTCTTCTGATTAACTAATCTTTTGTTTACATAAATCTTGCTTCCTAAACATATTTGTATGCTCGAGTAGGTATAGTACTAGTAAGTACACATCATACTGATATATTTTGACTTGTATCCACCACAAATAGATTCTTAGGACTTTTGAATTCTATCACTCTCCTTTGAATTCTTAAATTTAATAAGTTGAGCACTGATGACACACATTAAACAACTACAGAGATTTTTTTCTCCCTCTGTTCTCCTGGAGCATAACCTCCTGTGAGGGATAGGAGATAGACATTAAGAACATGTGTATGTTTGAAATCGAAGCTATGTAGGTGAAAGGAATTTTAGAGATAAAATAGGCAGGTTTAGGGGAGTTTTAGGAGCAAAGAGGGTCCATGGGGGAGGAATGCATAGGTGAGGGCTTGGAGCCACCAGAAGGCATACATTCACAGAGAATAGAAAAGTGCCACAGGAGAAGGGGAGAAGAAGACATCCATTCATAGAAGATAGGGAAAAGCCACAGGGTATGGGGGAAAAGGAAACAAACTTTCACAGAGGATAGAGAAATGCCGGCAAATGGGAAAAAGAGGAAAACAGATTTTCACAGGAGATAGAGAAATGTAACAAGATAGAGATAAAGATGGGGGCACCATGTGGGTTTTGGGCTTTGAAGCTGATATTCTGCAAAACAATTAAAAAGGAGCATGAAGAGACAAAGAACTACAGCATTTATAAACCTTAGAAAAGGGCTTTGTGGGTTACCCCCTTAGACACTCTCCCTCTGTGGGAGTCTGTATTTGCTTCCAATACATGTCCACCCTTTTCATCTACCACCTTTTGTCCGTGGCTTCATTCTTCCAATCCACCTGGACAAGGATCCGGGAAAGAAATCACACTTGCATCCTGCTCAGGAAAACGACCCGAATCACAGGGCTGTGAAAGAGAAGTGGATATTGCTAGGGAATTGTGGCAGATTTTAACTGAGGAGTTTATCGAAGAAAACTTTCCTGTGGCAGAGACAAGTAAATATTAAGGAGGAATAGTCATAAACTAGGCAAACCAGGAAGTAAAAAATTTCAAGGGAGAAAATAAATCAAATCTGCAAAACTTTGTAGCGGGAGTTATCAAAATGAGCAGAGGGAAGTAAAAGAAGCCATTGCAGCTGGGACAGAAAGGTCAGAGGGACACAGAGTTTTATGAGATTAGAGACTGACAGGAGGTAGACTGGGTAGACCTTCAATACCTATTAAGGAATTTAATCTTTTTATTTCCTTAAATTTTAAAATTCTGTTTTCTAGGAGTAATACAAAACCACTGAAGGGATTTCAGCAAATATTAAGATCTGTGCTTTTATAAAATCACTATGGTTGGGATCTGAAAAGTTGTTTCAATGAAGAAAGCGTGTGAGAAACCTGTAAGCGATGATTACAGTAGTTCTAGCAAGAGCTGGGGGAAACAATCTTTCTTAACTCACTCGGCTCTATATTGAAGTCTTTTAGAAAGTGACCTAGGCAATTCACCCTTAATGATATTTTCCTTGTCATTAGAAAGTGAAAGGAATAGTTTTACCATAAGGACAATTGCTTCTCTCCGTATGGCATATCTCTTTTAATATCCTGATTCATAACAGATACTGAAGTCATGTGACAAATGCCTTGTTAGTGACAAAAACAAATTATGATCACACGAATTCTCATATCTCATCTTCTCTTACGGTATGTTTGAATATGCCTCAATTTGTATCATAATGAGCTCTTACACAGTTCTCCTGTGTACTGTTGCTTCCATCATGGCTGTATTTAAAAAGAATATTTGGAAGGAATTTCTATAGATTATACATCCAAAAGAGGCATAAAATAAAATAGTAAGCAGGCACTGATAAACTCAAGGATAGTAACATATTTAAGACTGATTTTTAAAACCTATGCATAGTACTATAGTCCATACCTATGATTCTGAGGGCAGGACAAAGAGAATGCTGGTTTCACAGCATTGTTGCTAATAGTGAGAACCCTTCTTGATTACATGTGTGGAGTGCAATGTATTTTAATTTTTTATGATGTACAAAACGTTGGCTTAAGAGAACTATATTAAAATGTGTTAAAGCCGAACCGGTTTGGCTCAGTGGATAGAGCGTCGGCCTGCGGACTGAAGGGTCCCAGGTTTGATTCCGGTCAAGGGCATGTACCTTGGTTTCGGGCACATCCCCAGTGAGGGGCGTGCAGGAGGCAGCTGATCGATGTCTCTCATCGATGTTTCTGGCTCTCTATCCCTCTCCCTTCTTCTCTGTAAAAAATCAATAAAATATTTAAAAAAAAGAAGTAAAATGTGTTAAAATATCAGGTCTTCCTGTAAGTAAAACATTAAAACATGATTAGCCATTTCAATATTGAACTTTTTCCCTATGCTTATCTACTATGTTAATAATTGTTCTTTCGTCATTTTTGTTTTGTTTTAACTCTCCTTATACAGTCCTATTGAGAGAACCATTTCTTTATGCATAAATGATAAGTAATATTGGTTTCCTTGGGCAATGTGTTCTCTAGGGCCCCTCTCCCCTCACTGCCAGGGCCTTATTCATTCATTCACTTTGCCTTGTCTTGATATTTCAAGTTTTGATGTTCAGATTAGAGATTTTCACCTCTTGTTTGAAGGTGTTATATGAGTAAGTCTCTAATCTATTGGGATGTATATACATCAAATTATTTTGTTAGCATGAAGGAATTAGAAGGGAATTTGGTTCAATAGTCTAAATCAAAATTTATTTTCCGTATTTCTTTCTCTAAAAGTTAGGTGTTAGTGGTAAAATAACTAACATGCATTTATCTGGTAAATAGCTTAAATTAATGAATTTTTTTCATTCTTGAAAAGTTTCTTTAAAAAGACACTTTAAGAGATTTCATTCCATTTTATATGCAATTCAATGAAAAGAAGCATAATCTTTCAGGCTAGTTTGGTTTTCTTGTTTAAAGATCCAATATATTTAGGATATGTATCTCAGTATATAATGGAGCTTTTGTCTCAAAAAATTACTGATGTAAAATTTCCACATTTTTCATATGCTTAAGAGCATAAATGTCTTCAAACTACCCACTAACTAGAACTTGATCTCTGATTTGTGGAGGTCACTATTAGAAAATAAATTTCCTCCAAACCATTTTCCTCAAAAAATAGTATAAAATTAGTCATTCTTGATACTTTTGTAATTAGCTAGTTATTAATAATAGGAAAGGAGTAAATGGAAGGCCAGATAGTATAGGTATGTCATTTGGGTAACTTCAACAGGAAGCTACAACTCGGCACTCCCCAAGGAGGAAGGGGTCCAACAAGGGAATACAGATACCTGACTAGTAAAGTTGGGGTGACATAGGGAAAGTACTTTCCTGTCAATCACACCTGGGGGCAGAGATGATTGGTTAGAATGGGTGTGGCCATTGCAAGAGCATGAACATTTGGGAATACATAATCCCCTAAACAGAGGAATTTGTGGTCTTATGCTCCACTCTTGGCTTGTGGGACTCTTTTGCTCCTATTCACTTGCATTCATCCCAATTGGCCCACAGCCATGCAGACCCACACAGAATGGAGAATGGATTACAGTGTGGAGGACAACCTAAGCTAGCCTGTCGCTGGATTGGACCCAGCTCCAACATGGGAAGGAAACTCTGGACACTAGCTCTGATGTTAGCTCTACTGAAGCCCCCTCTACACTTCTTCTATGACTGGACTAAGGGAAATAGGACTTTGGAAATCCAGAGGTGAAATTTCACAAAAATAAAAGCTTTATACCATATCCTTCTGTGGGGGCCTCCAGAAATGCATTATTCCAGCAGTACCCCAAGAACTCCACCCCCAGCAACAACTGGGGGAGACAAGGCACACTCCCCTCCATTAACATTCTGACTGGCCCATTATTACAATAATAATAAAACCTTGAATCTTTGTTTACATTTAAAATTTCCTCCTCTTTGAGTTGACTGCCTGTTACAGAAAAAAAAAAAGTGCCCATTTTCTACACGTTACCTACCTGAATCAATTTGGCATTAGCTTCCTCTAGCTGTGGCAAAATTGGAAAATGGGGCACATTGCAACAGTGTCAACAATAAATTAAAAAATAAAAAATAAATAAAACTGACTCAGAGATGCTTTTATGAGTTACTTAGAATCTCTCTCATCATGAGGCTCTCTCATCTCTACGTTCATTGAGATATGCGGATGTGTCTCATCTAGCAGAACATTCCAGATTTATTTCTCATTTCTAGACATTTGGCAAAGCTCTCTTCACCTCTTTCTGCTGAGATCCACTTGCTCCACCATTTGTCCCTGTTTGCAAGATCTAAACCAAATCTTGCCAATTTGCTCCTGTGTATAGAGGAAATACGCCCCTTTCATCTACCATCAGTGGGAGTGCAGTTATTTTTTATTATACACTGCTTTTCATTAAGCTACCCAGCAGACAGCTTCTGCTACAGCCTGTAGCCCTTTAAAATTTTCTCTTGTGAGTCTGACCCTCATCCAGTGTGTCACAACACTGCTGGGAACACAATCAAGCATGCCGAGCTATCTCTGTGAAGCGCCTCTCACTAAAATAAGGTCAGAAGACAAGCATCTCACCCTAATTCCCCTAGGGAAATGGAACTGGCGGCATAGGTTTTGTCATAAGAAATACTAAGTTTAATTTCCAACTTACCTCTTGGCTTTTCCAATCTCTCTGACAGACTAAAGATGGTTGGTCAGATAACAGCAAATAAACCAGGTAAGTTCTTCACCATCTCCTTGGCAAGTTAATGTGTTCTTGAACCTCACATTAAAATATGGGTTTTATCCTGAGAGAGAGACAAGCTAATGCTGAAAGTCTCATTTTATATATTTTTGGGGTGTGTGTAACATAATAGACTCTATTTTTATGCACCCTGCATATTATGAGGAACCAAAGTGATGCATAGTAAATGTTAAATCACACACGAGAACATCAACACTGAAGTGGTATAGTTTCAAGTGGTATTCTGTGCTTACAAATCTATGGAACTTGCTGGTATCCTGTTGGTACTTCCCCACACCAATTTCAAGCAGAGGAGTCTGAGGTAGGCTTCTGGGGAACAAAACAGGACAGGAAAACACTGAGAATGGATAAATGGAGTGCAAATGGAAGATAGCACAAAATGTTAATCTGATAACCGTGTATATGATAAGTAGGTGCAGACTGGAGGCAGGCAATCAGTTAGGAAGCCATCAGAATATTTCACTTGCATAATAACAAATGATAAACAGAGGTAAGGATTAAAGAGAAAGAAAATATTCAAATTACTTGTTACTGGAACTAAAAATACAGTCTAGGACAGAATCTATACAATTTCTGTGTATAAAGTATAGTGAATGGCATTGTCAGAATGCTCACAATATGTTTAAATCTGAGTATGAGCTACAGCAAAGGGAATGAGTACACACAGTCGCTGTCCCAGAGATACCCCTCGGCACTCATCATTTCAAATATGTTTACAGCTTCTTGCTGGAAACTGCGGTCTGGATCTGTGAGTGGCTGTGACATCCAGGCCCAGGAATATGGCTGGTTCATGCTCTGCATAGGTAGGTTCTAAGTATCTAGGAGTTTGTTCAGCCTGCAGTAACCCTCCACCAATGTTAAGGGAGAAACTCCTTACTCCTTCAGCAAGTTAACTCAGAAATATGTTCTAGGCAGTCTCCTGCTTATTTAAAATTTTAAAAATATCTTTTTACTGATTTCAGAGAGGAAGGGAGAGGGTGAGAGAGAGAGATAGAAACATTAATGATGAGAGAGAATCATAGATCAGCTGCCTCCTACACACCCCATACTGGGGATTGAGCCCGCAACCTGAGCCTGTGCCCTGACCTGGAATTGAACCATGACCTCCTGGTTTATAGGTCAACACTCAATCACTGAGCCACGCTGGCCAGACACCTACTTATTTAATGCAGCTGGTACTGGCTTCCCTTCCTTTCTTGCCTCACTGTCTCATTCCCCTACTCGTCCTTTCTAAGATTATTCCTTAAATCAACTACTTGCACTCGAATCCTGATCTTTGGATCATCCTCAGATGAGTTGGGATGAGGGATGGCATGACATAGTCCTGACATTTAGGTGTCTGCAAAATTGTCTGGAAGAGAGTGATTGGTAGTTCCTTCTATTTTATTTAGATGTTTACCCATCCCAATAGCTTTTTATCTTCTTGGAGGCAAAACTTATGTAGTACTCACCTGCAGCTTCTTCAGTGAGTAGCACATTGTACTGCCCAGAAAGATCCACAATAAATATTTGTTGAAAGGCCAAGCCAATAAAGAACGAAACCACTTTTTTGATATAAGCACTGCTCTTTGTTGCTGTAATAACTGCTAACCTTTGCATTCAAACCTTTCCTACATGATTTTTCTGCCAGGTGCATGTACTTTATTCAGGAAACGGACTTAATGTTTTCTTTTGGATCTAGGCAATATTATTGTTATGCATATGCAGCAGCTCAACAGAACAAAGCACACAACTGCTCAGAGTTAGGTCGATAACAGATTCATCATAGCTCTTTTTCTGTGGCCTTTATTGTATATTGACAAAATCATAAGTTAAATGCCAGACTTTCAAAGGCAAAGCAAAACTGTTTCCTATTATTGAGTAAACAATTGTTGTTAGGCATTTCCGAAGGATAATGTATTTCACAGAGATTGGGCATTCTGTTCTGTGCATGCAGTTTCAGGAATACATCCTGATTCCAACAGGAAAACAAGGGTTGCTGTGGTTTGAATGGAGCTGGAATTCTGTTTTCAGTGGAGGACACTAAAGTGAACATAAAACAGATTTAGAGCCCAAATTGGCAGAAAGTATTCCCTGCAGAGTTACTCAGTGCTGTCTGCCATATGCAGCAATCTCTCAATTCATGTGTTCGCCGCGCTTGATTGAGAGCTGGCTAACGAAGTGGCAACAATCCAGTTAGTTTGATAGGAAGGAAAGAAACAGCATCCACGCAGGTATAGAACACTACGAAAGTCTTCAAAAGATTGTTTTATTTTCAAACATATGTAAATATGTTACATATTTAGGGAAGTGTAAATTAAAATAGGAGGACAAATAAAGTTGCATATGACATGTAAGTTTGATTTAGTGAGCTATAAAATGCAGCATATGTGCGAAATAATTATTTCTAATCACCTCACTATGAAGAAAGAACAGTGTTCATTTATAGGCTGTTCTATGGTTAGATGATGCTTTAAAAAAGAAAAGCCAGAAAATGTATCAATTGACAGTTTAACTTTGCAGTGGCTTGGAAAAATATGATTTCCCTGTCAGAGCAGATTGATAGGATTGGATGACCTCCATAATGCACAGTGAACCAATCCTCATGCTAGGAGAACCCGAGATGCCTCCAGGAATAACACACCTCTGCTGCTTCCTTTCTCGTGTGAGGAAAAGCACAGGTTAGCCCCCAGGCTAAGTGCTGCATGACCCAGGTATAGCATTGGACCTGCCATTTCCATAGTCTCACAAAAGCCCTGTGCTCTTCTGAAGTCAGACTGGTGGTCACACTCTGGAATCCTCAGGCTGCAGTTACTAAGGAACCACTCAGGCCTCTCTGCAGAGGGCTCGGAGCATGTGGGATTTTTTCCCCAAATTCTTTTCCTAAGGGCAACTGGCTGAAAAGTGAATCTCTCTCACAGGCTGCATCCACACAGAGCAAGTGGAGTGGAAAAGGAGAGAAATCACCGTTATCTGTAAAAACTTGGAGTATATTACCAAAGCCTAGAGCCATAATTGACTTCCCTTGTCTCTTCTTTCTTAAAAGCCTTAACCTATCATCGTTAGGGCAAAAGGCTTTTATCCTGACAGAGGAACTCAGGAGAGGAGAAGTATTATTCGCAGAGGATAGGGAAAAAGACTAAATTCTTGGTTTTCTGAGAAACAAGTTCTCCACTAAGGGAAAGATTCTTCATTTTAGAAAATGACACAGTCATCCTTTCAGTTCTTCTCATTGTGAAGATGCAAAGTCTGAGGCTGAGCGATTTTTAAATACCCAGCATTATGCCCGTTCAATGTTATCCAGCTGGCACATGCTGACGTTCGGGTTCTTTAACATCTGCTTGTATAGGGAAATCTTTCCTGGGGAATTATGTCCACTTAATGCAATTGAGGTTAAGAATTAAATTTGGATGGTGTAGACAGTCCTATTATATCATACTCATACAGTTACATCATTTTTAAACAGAAAGGATCGTCAAAGGTTATATATATATATATATATATATATATATATATATATATATTATATAAACTATCATTGCAAAACTCAGAAGTACCTAACTCAACATAATTAAGTGGTTTCCTAAATAAGAACAAAACAAGTTAGATGCTCTTGATTTTCAAACAAGCTTTCTACCCTGTTCTGTCTAAACACAAAAAGTGGTTGGTGCATATGGAATGTAATCTTTCCCCTCATTTTGGCTGTAGAAATTAGAAAAAGCTTTAGAAATTTCTGAATATCTTATTAAGAAGTAGGGATGAATTTCTATGTAGAATCCATGTTCCTTGGAGAATGAACTGGTAATTATCAAGGAATGGAGGTTTCTGCGGGAGCAAATGACTGATCAATAAAGGAACAAAGTCCTAGGTGTTACTCCATGAATGTGAGAGAACAGAGATACTATTAGACCCAGTGAGAAGTAATCATAAGGTAATGAGACTCTTCCACTAAAGATTCACAATACTGTCCAAATTCCTGATGTATAACCAATACAAATATGATATCTGCCCAACCCTGAATGTTCTTATAAACCCAGAAAGGCAGATTAGTCAAGTTTCCAAAGCCAACATGAGAGAAATCTAGAGTCAGATCAGTTCCCTTCTGCCTTTTATTTTGAAGTATGGATGGTTTTATTTCTTCAGGACAACGTGTAAATCAGAACCAAAATATGTGAAATCTGTGAGCTGTGGTCACTATATCTAAGTGCCATGTGGTGTGGCTGTTGAACATTTGGTAGAAGATGCTGGCCCACTGCTAGGGCAATGGCGCTTATGTATTTTGTAGTTAGGTTAATTAGTGAGGGTTATCTTCCTCACTGTTAAATTTGGCTGAGGCATTCTAGGTCTGGATCCTCAAATTTATTTTATCTCAGCTCATTTAATTCCCTTCAAAACTACTTTCCAGGTTTGTGGGCAGCCACCTAAAATCTGAATTTAGAGTCATATCTTTATTTGTAACCTGAGAAATGTAGAATCAATGAGTCTGCTTCTCTTTGGGAGATATACAAGGTACTGTTCTAAACAGCTATATTTCTAATAACCCTTTCTTTCTATCTTTCTTTCCCTCTGTTCTCTGTGCTTTGCTCAATAAAGGTGAGCACTGAAGTCCAGGGTGGTTTTTAACATGGATATTATCCTACATTTACTCTTCTGAGTACATTATTCTCAGTGTAATCATGAGAGCTTGTATCCACTCTGCTCAAAGAGGCTATATGTTCTGGTTTCAGGGAAATGTACATCTTTTTAAAGTGAATCCAAGAAATCTACGATCTTTAGAAATTCCCAAGGTGGTTTTCTGGTACAATCTCACCAAAGAAGTACAAAACACACACACATACACACACACACACACACACACACACACAATATACACAAATTGCACAAGAGCAAACTGACACACACATACTTTAAATAGGCAAGTTTTTTCCCCCATAGTATACCTCTGTTATGGCAACTTGTTACATTATTAAATATACCTAACTCTCTATATCAGTTTTGAGTATAATTCATTGCCTTTTGGGGCATTCCACATAGAATATTGCCACTTGACTATAATATGTATTTTCCCAGGTATTAAAGTAAGTTCATCTATGTGTTGTGAGTGACAAAGAATAGTGATTAAAATTTGTAGATTTTGCTATTTTAAATAACTAATAATTGTACAGCTGTTTGCAGTTAATCTAATGCTTTTGAAATGCAACATCAAGGAATTATGGGTCAATGTACAGCAATTACTCTGGGAATAAAGAAATACTGTTCAATATGATAACATGCATCCTATTAGTTTCCTTCTTTCCTTCCTTCCTTCCTTCCTTCCTTCCTTCCTTCCTTCCTTCCTTCCTTCCTTCCTTTCTTCCTTCCTTCCTTTCTTCCTTCCTCCCTTCCTCTGTCCTTTATTCACTGCAGATAAAAACTGAACTCTAGAATGACTGGCTTAAATATGCCAAACTACAATGCTCTTGTTGTGAACAGCATTTTGAAAGGT
Organism: Myotis lucifugus; assembly: GCF_000147115.1. Lineage (NCBI taxonomy): Eukaryota > Metazoa > Chordata > Mammalia > Chiroptera > Vespertilionidae > Myotis > Myotis lucifugus. Next base: position 206,374 of record NW_005871073.1, read on the forward strand.
AGCTTTAAAAGTGCAGATAGAGGCAAAGCACGACTTTATAGAGAAATTGTGGCAGTGACAGCTTCAAAATGTGAGATTTGGCCTTGTAATTAAAATCACATGTTTCATCTCAGTTTCATTTGCATGGGCTACAGGCTATAATTAACATCAAGTGCCAAGACAAGATCACATACAATAGGGTCCTGGAGTACAATTAGACAAATAAAATTGAAACAAGTCTTTCTGTTACTGAGCTATGTAAGACTAGGTCTGAGTGGTCATGGAGAGATGACTATAAAGTATGTAAAGACTAGCTGTGTGTGGAAAAAGAAGTGGGAGTGAAGTTCACCATTAAATGTAGTAAATGGGATTTCATTTTATTTTGATATCTTTTCACTTGTCTTTCAAAGTTTGATGCCTAAATTCTTTAGTTACCTGGCTTTTGCCAACTTAATTTCTCACAAACTTTACCACATATGCCAGGCATATAGATGTAATATGAAATTCCCTGATAAAAATAAGAAAGATAAAGTCAATCTCTGATTCCATGCTATCTCACCATGTATTTCACAGGCAAGAATGCTTCACACATGTTCCTTCACTTCAGTAACTCCATATGTTCTTGGACTAATTCTTACTCATCCTTTAATATTCAACCCAACTGTGACCACTTCTGGAATGATTTTCCAAGGCATACCCCCAGACTCTGCCTCTAGAACTGCATTTATCACACTATATCATTGTTACCTGCCCAAGCGTAAACTACAAGTCTTTGAAGCTTTTTCTGTTGTTTTTCTATTCTTGTTTTATAGCACAATATCTAACTCATATAAAGAGATCAATAAGTGCTTATCCTATCTAATAATAGAGAAACATGGTAATTAGCCGTACGGCCGCTACCCTTCCCATTGGCTAATTAGCGAGATATGCAAATTAACCACCAGCCAAGATGGCGGCTAATTTGCATACTGCAGGCAGGGCGGGACAGTGCCAACCGCCAGCTTGCCTCCATCCAGGGCTGGCGGCAGAGGTCCCTGCCCTCATCTGGCCCTCCAACGGAGGACCCAGGGCTGGCAGGTGGGACCGCGGTGTTCGGCACCCGCTCCACCCTCATCCGGCCATCCCACAGGGGACTGGGGGCTGGCGGGTGGGACCATGGTGTTCCCACCCACTCCGCCCTCATCCGGGCCTCCTGCAGGGGAACAGGGGCTGTCGGGTGGGACCACAGTGTTCGGAACCCACTCTGCCCTCATCTGGCCCTCCCACGGGGGACCCGGGGCTGGCGGGTGGGACCCTGGCAATCAGGCACCCGCCCTGCCCTCACCCGGGCCTCCGTGGGGGACCTGGGGCTGGTGAGTGGGACCCTGGCAATTGTGCACCCGCCCTGCTCTCATCCGGGCCTCCCGCGGGGGACCTGGGGTTGGCGGTGGGACCGCAGCAATCAGGTACCCGCCCGGCTATCCCCTGTGCGACAGGACCCAGGGCGGCAGCAGCGATCGGCTGGCCAGCGCATCCCATGTGTGACACAACTCGGGTGGGTAGGTCGCGGGCATGCCCCGCAGCCTCCGTCAGTGCCTCAAGCCCCAGCAGCAGCAGCAGCAGCAGCAGCAGCAGCAGCAGCAGCGGCGGCGGCGGCAGTGGCAGTAGTGGTGGCGGCAGTGCCCGCGACCTGCCCACCAAGGTGTGAGCGGCCCCAAGTGGGCAGTGCTTTCCATCAGCCGCTGGCTGGTGCACACGCATGCAGGTGAAGTCACCAGCGCCTGCTTTCCCACAGGCCTGAGGGGCTCAGGCCTGTGGGCAAGCAGGCGCCCTGAGCTGGTGATCCCAAAGGCCTGATAGCCCCGCAGTGGAGGCAGTGTTGGGACTGGGGAGTGGTGAGCGGGCAGAACATGGCCCTGATTGGGCCAGTCGCTATGATGCCCACTGTAGCCAGCACACCTCCTGATCAGGGAGTGGGGCCAGCAGCCAACCTCGCAGCCCCTCACCCCTGCAGGCCTTCCCCTGATCAGACTCTCCCATCCACATCAAGAGCAGGGCGCTTGGAGCCTGGACCCTTCCTGGCAGCCCCGAGTCCCTGGGGTTGAGAATTCTGATGGCCCTGCCCAGAGAGTAGAGGTGCCTGAGGGGCAGGGACAGGGACCACAGGCCTCCAGGGAGCACTGCAGAGTTGGCAATGAGAGGAGAGGGCCTGTGAAGGGGGAGAAGGTGAAGCCAGTGGACATCAGCCCAGAATCCAGCCCTTCCCCTCCAGAGGCAGCAGGACCTAAACCCCAAACCCCAGCCCAAATTGGAAGAGCCTGAGGGAGCTTCAGGAAGCTCTACGCAAAGCTGCACATTGAGAATGAGAGACTTCGTGAGGCCCTGACCCAGACCACACTGTGGCTGGAGCAGCTCAAGGTGGAGCTGGAGTGCGCCATGCAGAGGCAAGAGCACTTTTCAGAGAGGCTGGCCATCCTGGAGCTGGAGAGATTTGAGTGCAGGGCCCTGGAGTGCAAGGCCGCTGAACTGGAAGAGGAGCTGAAGGGCCTGTCCAATCTCCGAGCTGACAACCAGTGCCTCAAGGATGAGAATGTGGCCCTGATCTGCGTCATCAGCAAACTGTCCCAGTGACCCCGGAGGACTTGCCCCTGCACCCGCATTTATACAGCTGCTTTTGCCACACGCACCCCTTCCCTGTGTGAACATGAGTGATAGGGCTGTCGAGGAGTCTCTGAGAAGCCATAACCTTCCTTGAGATCTCCAGGTTAGGAGGGGAGGACAGAGCCCCCAGAAGCCAAGGGGGCCATCTGAGGCCAGGTAGGGGGACCAAGGCTGCAGGCAGGACCAGAAAGGAACTGGAGACCAGGAAGTGCCAAGACCAGTAGCCAGGACCACAGTGGTCACCCAGAGGTCCCCTCTCACGTGTGCTGCCACCAGTCACCCCTCCAGGCCCTGAGCAGAGATCCTAGAATGTGCCAAGCATTCCGCTGGCCTGGGCCAGGTGAGCCTGTATATAGGGTCTGTGTGCAATAGGGAGGGATGTCTTCTATTTTTTGCTGCCCGCTCCCCATCGCTGTCCCGGGCAGGGGGAGAATGTCTTTTTCAGACATAGCATAGGCACCACAAGTAAAAGTTGTGGAGTTGCCAAAAAAAAAAAAAAAAAAAAAGAGCAGGCCGGCTGGCCAAATACCCCCTCTCTCCCCACCACCCCGCCCCGCCAGCCCCATCCTTGACCAACCTGCCCCACCACAATAGGCTCACAGCCCCTCCCCGTGGCTATCTGCCCCTGATTGCACCCTCCCACCCCAAGAAGGGGCAGGGCTGGGTGGCCAATGTCCTGCAGCTCCTCCCTAGGCTGGCCCCACCCTTGATCCCCCCACCCCAATAGGGGGCAGGGCTGGCCAGCCAATCTCCTGCAGCCTTTCCCCTTGCCCAGCCCCACCCCAGATTGCCCCCCCCCCCCAACGCAATCAGGGGCAGGGCTGGCTGGCCAACCACCCATGGCTCTTCCCCCCAGGCCACTGGCCCTGATTGCCACCCCCTCAACCCATTTGGGGGGGTTGCCCAGCCCACCAACCACAGCCCCTCCTCATGGGCAGCCCCACCCCCAATCGGCCCCCCAACCCCAATCAGGCTGGCAAGGGGGGGGCAGTTGGGAGCAATCAGGCAGGTGGCAGGGGGTAGTTGAGGGCAAACAGGCTGGCAGGGGAGGCAGTTGGGGGCGATCAGGCCAGCAGTTGGGGGTGATCAGGCTGGCAAACAGAGTGGTTAGGGGCAATCAGGCAGGCAGGCAGGCAGGTGAGTTGTTAAGAGCCAGCGGTCCTGAATTGGGAGAAGGATGTCCGACTGCTGGTGCAGGATCGGGCCTAAACCGGCAGTCTGACATCCCCCAAGGAGTCCCAGATTGGAGAGGGTGCAGGCCAGGCTGAGGGGCCCCCTCCCCCCAGTGCACGAATTTTGTGCACCAGGCCTCTAGTATAATTAATAAATGGCTCCCTTCTTCCTCACCATGTCAAACACCTAATACATGACCAATTCATTCAAGTCGTTTCTATATCTTAAAAAATTTTATATTTTCAAGTAATACTCTTATTTTCAGAATTAGAGTACTTTTGACGTTTAGAAAGCCTCTAAATTAAACAGGATAATCTTGGAATGGTAAGTGAGACTTGCAATATTTTTGGAGGCAATAGTGAATTTTCAAGTACTTCAGTTTTTTTATCCATCAAGTGGGGGGTATATTTCTCTTTCAAATAAATTGCTATAATTACTGAATTCAGATTGAATGATACTGTGTCCTCTCATAAGCAATTCTCCCTCAGTGGATAGCTGAGGTAATCTGTAGATAATTACTTCTAGCCAGGTTAGTCTAACCATGTGCATACCTTGGACCCCACACTCTGAGCTCTTGAAATGCTAGTTGCTTCTCAAGAGCCTTCTTCATTGTTTTAATGGGATGTGAATGAGATTCTCACAACTGCTCTTCCTTGTGCTGTAAATGCATGCCACATAATCGAATTTGTAAGTGGTCTTGGGAGACAGACCTAAATCCACCCATACAGATTCAATGGGTGTGTTTCTTGCATACTATAATTTGTTGCCAGGAATCCTCTGTCAGTCATATTTGAAATGTGTCCTTAATATTTTTTGTGATATGTAGGGAAGCAGTTTCATTCATAGTCATTATGAAAATCAATTCAGTTTAGTTGAAAGGTACCGTTGGAGTGTGCTTTCCACAAACTGGAAGAACTCCATTTATTCCTGTATAAAATTGATGGATGGTTATTGTTCATCTTAAAGCATTCAAGTTAATAAATAGCAAAGGGGTTTTAAAAGTATGTCATCTCCATTCTGCAAGCACAAATAAAATTATGTATCTAAGCAATCATCAGCAGAGGCTACCAACATCATGAAGATATTAACAGCACAACATTTTGTGACATCTGATGGAAGTACAATGATTAAATATTCATGCCCAAACATAATCAAGCCTAGAGCTGATCAGGTCTCAAGTTCTAGCCACCAATGAAGATAAAATATGTAGGAAAATATACTAAAATTTAGAGATATGACTATTAAAGTCTAGGCTGTATGAATCTTTACTAGTAAAAAAAATATAAGATAAACCCCTTAATTTCTCCAGAAATAAGATAAATGGAGTACCTAAAGATCAACATTGGCCATTAGAAATAAAATATATGTCACAAATATAAGCCAGATATGTAATTTTGTATTAGCCACACTGAAACACTTTTAAAAGGTGAAATTAATTTTAACATATTTTTAAATATACACACATATGTACATATATACACATTTCTATGCATATGCATAAAGGGACTTATTGCAAAGAATTGGCCTACACAATCGTGGGAGTGGACTAGGAAAGTCTGTATAGCAGGATGGTAGGCTGGGGACACCTCAGGAGAAGCTGGTGCTTCAGTCTATAGGTAGCCTTTCTTCTTCTTCAGGGAAATCTCAGTTTTACTCTTAAGGCTTTATAACTGATTAGATTAGATTTACTCAAGGATAGACCACAGCTCAAGATGATGTGTTAAATGCAGCTTCTAGTCATCCTGAAGCCCATAAGGCCTAGACTCCTTAGCCAAAGAAGCTGCAAGATAATTAAGACATATGTCTTGTTTGAAGTTTGTAGTAATATTTTTATACTTTTAAAATTTTATTAAATCTTTTCTTAAAGTATTACATATGCTGACTACTATAACTAACAACTCAATAGAAGATTAGATTGATGTAATTTTACTTTCAGTTTTTAGGGTGTCAACCTACA